>NC_083586.1:48899736-49202236 GCF_027579695.1 Neoarius graeffei | reverse complement strand
TATACATAAGTATACTTGGCTTATACTGAAAAAGTATATAGAAAAGTCTGAGTATATTAAGCTTATACTTAAATTTTTGACCAAGATATACTTAACAAAAGTCAAATAAAGTATTAAAATATCTGTGCCTTATGTTTAAGTGTAAATGCCCTGTAGTTGTGCTTATCCTTTTGATAGTAGCCTATAAAATACTTCTTTTTCACACATATTGGCTTCTTTGTGATATACGGCAGCACGTTTGAACAAAAAACTTAAGTTGTCTACTGGTAGTGTGCATGAGGTAAGGGTTAGGGCTAGAAAACTAACAGTATACCTCGAAGGGTAATTGCAGTATACTTCAAAATTAAAAAGTGGACTAGATGTACAGTGGTGCTTGAACGTTTGTGAACCCTTGAGAATTTTCTATATTTCTGCATAAATATGACCTAAAACATCATCAGATTTTCACACAAGTCCTAAAAGTAGATAAAGAGAACCCAGTTAAACAAATGAGACAAAAATATTAGACTTGGTCATCCAATATTACATATCTGTGAGTGGCAAAAGTATGTGAACCTCTAGGATGAGCAGTTCATTTGAAGGTGAAATTAGAGTCAGGTGTTTTCAATCAATGGGATGACAATCAGGTGTGAGTGGGCACCCTGTTTTTTTTTAAAGAACAGGGATCTATCAAAGTCTGATCTTCACAACACATGTTTGTGGAAGTGTATCATGGCACGAACGAAGGAGATTTCTGAGGACCTCAGAAAAAGCGTTGTTGATGCTCATCAGGCTGGAAAAGGTTACAAAGCCATCTCTAAAGAGTTTGGACTCCACCAATCCACAGTCAGACAGATTGTGTACAAATGGAGGAAATTCAAGACCATTGTTACCCTCCCCAGGAGTGGTCGACCAGCAAAGATCACTCCAAGAGCAAGGTGTGTAATAGTCGGCGAGGTCACAAAGGACCCCAGGGTAACTTCTAAGCAACTGAAGGCCTCTCTCACATTGGCTAATGTTAATGTTCATGAGTCCACCATCAGGAGAACACTGAACAGCAATGGTGTGCATGGCAGGGTTGCAAGGAGAAAGCCACTGCTCTCCAAAAAAACATTGCTGCTCATCTGCAGTTTGCTAAAGATCACGTGGACAAGCCAGAAGGCTATTGGAAAAATGTTTTGTTGACGGATGAGACCAAAATAGAACTTTTTGGTTTAAATGAGAAGCGTTATGTTTGGAGAAAGGAAAACGCTGCATTCCAGCATAAGAACCTTATCCCATCTGTGAAACATTGTGGTGGTAGTATCATGGTTTGGGCCTGTTTTGCTGCATCTGAGCCAGGACGGCTTGCCATCATTAATGGAACAATGAATTCTGAATTATACCAGCGAATTCTAAAGGAAAATGTCAGGACATCTGTCCATGAACTGAATCTCAAGAGAAGGTGGGTCATGCAGCAAGACAACGACCCTAAGCACACAAGTCGTTCTACCAAAGAATGGTTAAAGAAGAATAAAGTTAATGTTTTGGAATGGCCAAGTCAAAGTCCTGACCTTAATCCAATCGAAATGTTGTGGAAGGACCTGAAGCGAGCAGTTCATGTGAGGAAACCCACCAACATCCCAGAGTTGAAGTTGTTCTGTACAGAGGAACGGGCTAAAATTCCTCCAAGTCGGTGTGCAGGACTGATCAACAGTTACCGGAAACATTTAGTTGCAGTTATTGCTGCACAAGGGGGTCACACCAGATACTGAAAGCAAAGGTTCACATACTTTTGCCACTCACAGATATGTAATATAGGATCATTTTCCTCAATAAATAAATGACCAAGTATAATATTTTTTGTCTCATTTGTTTAATTGGGTTCTCTTTATCTACTTGTAGGACTTGTGTGAAAATCTGATGATGTTTTAGGTCATATTTTTGCAGAAAGATAGAAAATTCTAAAGGGTTCACAAACTTTCAAGCACCACTGTATATAACCAGTAACTAATAGTATATTTCTAATATGCTATAGAGTATACTTTTATAAACTAAAGAGTGGATTACAAGTATAGAACTAGTAAACTATTAGTATATAAGTTTACTTGTGGTATACTTGCAGTACAAAATAAAAAATACTAGTTGTATACTCAGAGTTTACTTCCCTTAGACTTAAAGTATACTTTTTATAAACTAAAAGTGGGCCAATTTAGTCCCAAGAAGTATTACTGTAGATTAGTTTAATTACAAGTATACTGTAAGTACATTGATATCAGTATACTTGGTACACAAAAGTATACTTAAGGAAATATACTTTAACTTAAGTATGCTTCGTAAAATGAACTTGAAGTATACTTCTTTTTGATAAGGGAAACTAGGAATGGCGCATCGTAGTACCACTTATAACACCTTCATAAGGCCTAGAAGTGTTATAAAGCTGGCAGAAATCTTGTTCTTAAGCAGAAATGACAGATTGTGGCAGCTTAATACACTCCGATACAGGCCTTATGACAATATGCTAATTTTGTGTTCATTTCCTTTCTGTTTGTTGCATGCTTACAGTAGAGTTTGCTGTCGATTTTAGCTTGATGCTTATGATTCTGTTTTAGTTCTATAATCTCGTGAAGCTGAAGGATTTTTTCTTAAGGGTTAAGATAAGTGCTGGGATTGGAAATCAATTTATTAGCCAAGTACAATATCACTACAAGGAATTAGGAGCTTCTTTTTGCTTCTTGTTGTAGAGTTCAGCAGTTGTGCTGGTAGTTCGGCACAATCCTCTCGCATGGTAGTGTTAGTCCGATCTTTTTAACTGATAGCTGGAGATTTATCGATATAGAGTGATGAACTGTGTGTGTGTGTGTATGTGTGTGATATATACCAGCAGCAGAGAGGAACTCCAGAGAGAGGGAAAGGTGCAGCACACTGACGGTTCCCGAGAGGCAGGCAGCCATTCAGCATCGCTCTCGCTCTGTCTCCCCACACCGAGAGGACCAGAGTAGAGGACGTTCACGCCACACACATGTCCCCATGCAGAGGTGAACCTTTAACACGCACACACTCCACTCATATATCTAGTCTATACACACATGCATAAGCTATTTAGAATTGAATTACGTGCACATAGTGAGGAGTTAATACAGAAATGGTAAAGTTCCTTTTACAGAAGCGCATATCACAATAATGGAAATATTCACATTAGTTTGTTTATTTCACAACTCAAAATAGTAAAGTTAGTGTGATATAATTAACAGTTATTCCACTCAATCCCGTCATACATGAGCTGCACCTCTTCGGCTATCAGCTCATGTACGACGAGATTGAGTGGAATAACTGTTTTATTCTATCCACATTCACTGGATTTTGACAAACGGAGCATTTTTATTTTTTGCAAATTTGATAAATAAAAACTTTATACAAAACGTCCGACAAAATCGTTTCCGCTTAGAATGTAAACAAACCGGCGAAATGACAGTCGCAATTTGTGAAAAATGCTATAATAATAACTCTTGAAAAATAAAAAAGATACGTTCTTACCATCAAATACTTTCATTCCATATTTTGTTGCTTTTTTTTTGTATTTCTTGGGATTTTGTTTTCAAGGAAACTTTTTATTTCATCTTCAGTTGGTTCAGCAACACGCTCAGCCATTTTGTTTTTCTCTACTCACGGTATATGAGCTGATATCCTAGTAGTAGAGTAGCCAATCAGAGCGCACGATTGCTCATATCCAGTCAATGTGGACAGAATAATAGCCTATATACTACAAACACACACACACATTACAATTCCATGACCTTGTGGCTTCATTAAGTTGTATGTTAACAATCAGCTCACAATTAAAAAAAAAAAGTCGAATGTGCGGGAAAATAAAAAAAATCTGAATCAAGACCTCGCTGAATCATTTTCCAGATGTAAATCGTGACATAACCTTTTTATAGACACATCTTCTTGTTCTTCTTCTTGAGTCATCCAGTGCCATCAGGTAGTGGTGAAGCACTAACGAAATTTGCATTCCATATCCCTTGATCTTTCATCGCAGCCGGTCAGTTTAATCCGTTAAAGCCCGTCTTCATCTCAGTGAGAGACTTCAGTGTAGTGTGTGGTCTCCCTTTTCTGCGTTTTGCCTCTGGAGACCACAAGAGCAATTTTCCAGCTGGTTCATCATGACATGAAACATGACCAGAGAGTGTCAGATGATGCCTTCTTACAATTAGAGAAATCTTGGGCAAGGATCCATAGAGAATTTTATTCCTCGTATGACTTCTCTAGGAGATGCTAGAAGCTGCTCATAACATTCTGGCGTATGTAGTATCCAGTCTTTTGCTGCGTTTTGAATTTAAAGGTGCTGACTGCAAAGTTGAATTCTGGGCAAAAATGTTCTATTTCTATTACTGTTGATGTTTCGAGATGTTTCACGTTGATTTGAGTTGAAATTGAGAAGTTGTTCTGCTGCATGCACCATGTATCCTGTGTGTAAATGTTTTGCCAAGATAAAAAGTGTCCCACAGTTTACAATTCCGGAGGTTGTCAAAGCAAGTGAGCAACAATATCACGTGACCACCGTGGGGCGTGTTTGATTTACTTTTAACCAAAACAAGTCGGCATGCGCAAACATGGCGGACTCCGCTCTCCCGCCAGCTAAAAGTCAGCGGAAAAGAAAAAGAAAATATGGAAGCAAATCAGCTAGAAAGCGCACCAGAAAAGTGATGGAAACCAAACGGTTGTCCGCAAGAATTTTCGTGAACGGACAGATTGACCGCTGGAATCGACTGAAGGATGAAACAGGTGCGAAATCTGATGAAGAATTTGCAGTGCTTGTCTTGGATTGGTGAGTCTGAGTATGGAGTTATCCACCTAATGTTTTGATCTTACAGAGAAAGAAACGATAGCACAAACGCAGGAACAGAGAAAAGATATATTTGTCTTTTGTTTCACGAATCTATTTGCGAATGTCAACCACAAATTACATCCCTTGCGACTCAAAACTCTCAGAAGTCGATGCAGAGTCACGATGTTTTCCTGCATTGCCATCTTGGTGTGATGCAGTTCCATAGTTATGCTAATTAGTTAAAGCTCCTTGCAGGTGGCTGTTTCCGTAGGTCCGTACTGTTTACCACAAGATGGAGGAAAACAGTCCCAAAACAGAGAAAAGCGGCCCTCCGGACATCAAAATGATCACATCTCGTCCGCATCATATTGTATTTTTCTTGCAGGATTTAGGAAAATGCCATGTACAATTAAAAAAAAAAAACAATTAAAAAATTTCAGATGACTTTGCAGTCAGCACCTTTAATGAGTGTGATTCAGAGCCGTAAAGCAAAATGGTCTCTAAGCAGGCCTGAAAGATTTTTGTCTTTGTCTCTATACATATAAAAAAAGCATGAAAAATTGGCAGAAAAAGAATACAGGGACGAACACAGTCACGCTGATCATCACACTGCTACAGGTATTGATGAACTACTGAATACATCATGGTGTGTTAGAATGAGGTAAACCATTCAACTCTGAAGAAAAAAAAAGTACACAGATGATGCCATGGTGTAAGGTGCAAGTTCTCTCTCTCACTCTCACTCACTCTCTCTCTCTGTCTCTCTCACACACTGTCTCTCTCTCCCACTCACTCTCTCTCTCTGTGCCACTCTCTCACGCTCTCTCTCTCACTCTCACTCACTCTCTCTCTCTGTCTCTCTTACACACTGTCTCTCTCTCCCACTCACTCTCTCTGTGTCACTCTCTCACGCTCTCTCTCTGTCTCTCTCTCTCTCTCTCTCTCTCTCTCTCTCTCTGTGTCACTCTCTCACACTGTCTCTCTCACACACTGTTTCACTCTCTCACTCTCTGTCTCTCTTACACTCTCTCACTCTCTCTCACTCTTTCTCTGTCTCTCTCACACACTCTCATGCTCTTTCTCCGTCTCTCTCACACACTCTGTCTCTCTCACTCACTCTCACTCTCTCTCTGGCTCTTTCACACACTCTCACTCTCTATCTCACTCTTTCATACGCTCTCTCTCTGTCACTCACTCACGCTCTGTCTCTGTCTCTCTCACACACTGTCTCTGTCTCACTCTCTCACGCACTCTCTCTCACGCTCTCTCACTCGCTCTCTCTCTCACACACACACACACACACACACACACACACACACACACACACTCTCTCATGCTCTTTCTCCATCTCTCTCACACATTGTCTCTCTCATTCACTCTCACACTCTCCCTCTCTCTCTCTCACTCACTCTCTCTTTCTCTGTCACTCTCTCACACGCTCTGTCTGTATGTCTCACACACTCACTCTCTCTCACTCTCTTTATCTCACTCTCTCACCCACTCTCTGTCTCTTTCACACACACTCTCTTTCACTCACTCACTCTCACTCTCTCTCACTCTCACTCTCTTTCTTTTTCCTTCTCACCCTCTTCCCAGGAGTCTTGATGAAATTCGCCAGAAACGGCATCATTCCCAGTCACCCACTCACTACTATAATCCACAGCAGGAGCATCGATCTGGAGACTCAGACTATGACTACTCAGAGGACAGGTACTTTAAACACATTTGCCTCTCTAAACCACATTTGATAACCAATACATCACATCATCACACACATGTTCTCTGACAAAACAAAAACTTCACACAAAACACTATTACTGAAGCACCAGCTATAGCCTGTGAAATAATAAGGAACAACACAGGAAGCTTGTTGCCATATGTTATGAGTTGATTTGCATACTGTGCTCAATAGGCTCAATCATATTTCAGTCTTTCTAACTAGACTCCAAACGTGGTTAAAATCTTCTCAGGATACAATCCAGATCCCAGACACATAAAACCAGCAGGTAGAAATGAAATCAATGAGAAGCTTCTGTTTTCTTATTAGATTTCTGCTCTGCTGTGAGTGCTGCTCCAAAATCACACAATCACCAAAATGCACATATTTTAGGGAGGGGGAAAAAAAACAACAAATATAAATTTATGATCATCCATGATGATACAAAATACATGTGCATGGAAGCACTGAGTCCTTCAAACCTGGTTGAAAAAAGTATACAGAATAAATGACAATTACTGGTACATATGCATAAATAGAAAACAAATATATAAATGCGTTTACATGTTGGGAAAAAAAAATTAAATCCCAATCGTAGTACTGCAATGTCAGAAAATTGGTACAGTTTCCCAAAGTACTGTATAAACATTGTGTCAAAGGTGAAACAGTAATTCTTAAGGTCAAATGATGTACTTTAAACAAGTTATAATGGGACACTACACCCTCTAGATCAACAACATAAAGGGTCCAAGCATGTACCCTTGAGGTATACCGTTTCATTGCCAAGCATTTAAATAACATATATATTTACTCAATGCCTAAAAGCGGAGCTCCTGATGAGTGTATGAGCAAAATATCCACAAAGTCACAAAATCAACCTGAATAGAATAATAATATTATAGCTTATGAACCTTTGAATTGTGTAGTGTCGTGTATTTCATGTCAATAAATTGCTGCATTGTCTTGTGACAGTGAGACCAATAATGAGATACACATCACAGTAACGAATACATATTTATTCCTTTCTTTGACGCCGCATGCCATGCACCAGAAACAACACCATGACATTTATTATGGTGTGATTCTGCTGGGTGCCTGGTGGACAGCAGTGAACCAGCACTTTCACTTTACAGCATTACTAGATAGTTATGATCGAATATCAAACTTGATATGTCAAGCAGTTGTCTGGTTACATCTGTCACATTCATGCGCACAGCACCATTAGAACTAATTACCATGCACCTGTTCCTGATCAGAGTGCAATCACAGCACATAAATACAGTATAAGGACTTGTAGTAACACACAGACTTTGCAAAGTATATGCACTGTACCCTTTGTCTAACGTTACCAAGTCTTGTATTTTGTATCACTTTTCTGGTTTTGACCCTGTTTGTGTTTTTGGACCTCTGATATCCTGTCTGCTCCTCGCTCGACCACTGCCTGTTTTTTGAATCTGCTTTTGTCTACGTTTTGGATCTGTTTGCTGGCGTGCTTTCAGTAAAACTCTTCTTGCACTTACATCTGTCGACCACCCTTACATGACAGAAACTGTCAACTGTCCAACAAACTAGTGGATGAATAAAACCATTTTAATTAGCTTTACCTGAAGATTTTCCATAAAATGTGTTTGTAAATAATCCAACGTTATTTTTTAAAAAGTAAATTAAAAATAAGTGCTGAATAAAAACCCATCTATCTTATGTAAGTAAAGATACAAATTTCATTGTCTGGTGGTCAAGTGTTTATGAGATGCGTTGCCTTGCACTTACGATCAGGTTCCCTGTGGTCGTACACGTACGTTGTTCGTACATACATACGGACATTGTATGATCAAAAGCTATCAAAAATCAGGTTGATGCATTACCATATGATCTTAAGTATGAGCCTCTGCTACAAAACACTACAGGCTACAGGTGAAGTTGTATAATATCATGTTTTCCAAGTTATCCAGCATCCTTGATAAGTATTGCTAGTGTACCACATATCTCATTTAAACCTGTGTCTATACTATCATACCTGTTTCTGTGTTACTAATTGTACTAATATAACTAACACATATGGCGGTTTCTAAACGTATGTCTGTCATTTTTGTATTTCTGTTGACTGACTCCTATGTTTGCCGTTTACATTATTTTGGTTTTGTGCCGTGAACGTCAAGTGAGGTCCTGGAGATGCACAGATCAATCCGGGGTGGAAGCGCTGAGTGCCTGCACACAAACAGGTAAAAGTGAGAGAAATAAGAACTGTTGGTAAAGTGGACTTCAGTTCCAATATTTGGACTTGAATGCATTTCCAAACCCCCTTTGCTATGTCATTTTGCTTCTTCGAAAACATCCAACGTCTTCTTCATTAATGTTCAAAACTTGAAACTAAACACAGTAAATTGGAACAGTAAATTGGATCAATCATATTAATATTATCAATAATTTGAAAGATCTAAAATGAGAGATAGACTGTGTTGTCCAGTCCTGTGGTTTGGCTGTTGGTTAGCTAGTTAAGTGCATTAGGAGATAAAAACAATGCATCAAAAGATACAAACAATTATATTAGATCCGATGGAGAACATGACTCAGCCAGCTGTGAGATGAGTGTTCAGGGACCGTCTAAAAAGTGCAAGACCGAAAAGGGATGCTACGAAAAATATTCGATTACCTCACCCTTATTCACTGTAGTGTCACCAAAATCACTGCACACATCAACAGTCTCCTGCTAGTGATTTTGGTGACACTACAGTGTATAGCAGTAAAGTTATTGAATATTTTCCATATTCACACTGATAATTCCCCAAAATTATGCAAAAGCACATTTTTCTAAACTAGCCGCTGTAATGTAACCAACAGGAGACGGTTGATGTGTGCAGTGATTTTGGTGACACTACAGTGAGTAAGGGTGAGGGAATCGAATTTTCGTAGCATCTCTTTTCGGTCCTGCACTTTTTAGACGGTCCCTGATCACTCGTCTCCCAGCCGGCTGCAGGGAGGCAGGGAGAGGGAGAGGGAGGGAGCGGTGTGAGGAGTCCCGCTCGGGAAACCGTTCGCCTTGATGGAAATCAGGTTGGAGCTCGTTGTCTGCCGTGGGACCGCAGGAAAGAGGCATCTGCTGCTTTAACAACGTTTCGCTTAAGAGTTATTGAGCCGGAAAGTTTGAATATATTTCCAACTTTGCCGCAGTTCAACCCGAGGATGAAACAGGACTTGATTAAATCATGGAAATGAGCCACGTTACCCAGTTTATTCCCCATATTACCCAGTTTATTCCCCATATTACCCAGTTTATTCCCCATATTACCCAGTTTATACCCCATATTACCCAGTTTATACCCCATATTACCCAGTTTATTCCCCATATTACCCAGTTTATTCCCCATATTACCCAGTTTATACCCCATATTACCCAGTTTATTCCCCATATTACCCAGTTTATACCCCATATTACCCAGTTTATACCCCATATTACCCAGTTTATTCCCCATATTACCCAGTTTATTCCCCATATTACCCAGTTTATTCCCCATATTACCCAGTTTATTCCCCATATTACCCAGTTTATACCCCATATTACCCAGTTTATTCCCCATATTACCCAGTTTATACCCCATATTACCCAGTTTATACCCCATATTACCCAGTTTATACCCCATATTACCCAGTTTATTCCCCATATTACCCAGTTTATTCCCCTCATTACCCAGTTTATTCCCCATATTACCCAGTTTATTCTCCATATTACCCAGTTTATTCCCCTCATTACCCAGTTTATTCCCCATATTACCCAGTTTATACCCCATATTACCCAGTTTATTCCCCATATTACCCAGTTTATACCCCATATTACCCAGTTTATACCCCATATTACCCAGTTTATTCCCCACATTACCCAGTTTATTCCCCATATTACCCAGTTTATACCCCACATTACCCAGTTTATTCCCCATATTACCCAGTTTATACCCCAAATTACCCAGTTTATTCCTCATATTACCCAGTTTATTCCTCTCATTACCCAGTTTATTCCCCTCATTACCCAGTTTATTCCCCTCATTACCCAGTTTATACCCCATATTACCCAGTTTATACCCCATATTACCCAGTTTATACCCCTCATTACCCAGTTTATTCCCCATATTACCCAGTTTATACCCCATATTACCCAGTTTATTCCCCACATTACCCAGTTTATTCCCCATATTACCCAGTTTATACCCCACATTACCCAGTTTATTCCTCATATTACCCAGTTTATACCCCATATTACCCAGTGTATTCCCCATATTACCCAGTTTATTCCCCATATTACCCAGTTTATTCCCCTCATTACCCAGTTTATTCCCCTCATTACCCAGTTTATTCCCCTCATTACCCAGTTTATTCCCCTCATTACCCAGTTTATTCCCCATATTACCCAGTTTATTCTCCATATTACCCAGTTTATTCCCCTCATTACCCAGTTTATTCCCCATATTACCCAGTTTATTCCTCATATTACCCAGTTTATACCCCATATTACCCAGTGTATTCCCCATATTACCCAGTTTATTCCCCATATTACCCAGTTTATTCCCCTCATTACCCAGTTTATTCCCCTCATTACCCAGTTTATTCCCCTCATTACCCAGTTTATTCCCCTCATTACCCAGTTTATACCCCATATTACCCAGTTTATTCCCCATATTACCCAGTTTATTCTCCATATTACCCAGTTTATTCCCCTCATTACCCAGTTTATTCCCCATATTACCCAGTTTATTCCCCATATTACCCAGTTTATTCCCCATATTACCCAGTTTATTCCCCTCATTACCCAGTTTATTCCCCATATTACCCAGTTTATACCCCATATTACCCAGTTTATACCCCATATTACCCAGTTTATTCCCCTCATTACCCAGTTTATTCCCCATATTACCCAGTTTATACCCCATATTACCCAGTTTATTCCCCATATTACCCAGTTTATTCCCCTCATTACCCAGTTTATACCCCATATTACCCAGTTTATTCCCCTCATTACCCAGTTTATTCCCCATATTACCCAGTTTATACCCCATATTACCCAGTTTATACCCCACATTAAGTTTATACCCCACATTACCCAGTTTATTCCCCATATTACCCAGTTTATTCCCCATATTACCCAGTTTATTCCCCATATTACCCAGTTTATACCCCATATTACCCAGTTTATACCCCACATTAAGTTTATACCCCACATTACCCAGTTTATTCCCCATATTACCCAGTTTATTCCCCATATTACCCAGTTTATTCCCCTCATTACCCAGTTTATTCCCCATATTACCCAGTTTATTCCCCTCATTACCCAGTTTATTCCCCATATTACCCAGTTTATTCCCCTCATTACCCAGTTTATTCCCCTCATTACCCAGTTTATTCCCCATATTACCCAGTTTATTCCCCTCATTACCCAGTTTATTCCCCATATTACCCAGTTTATACCCCATATTACCCAGTTTATACCCCACATTACCCAGTTTATTCCCCATATTACCCAGTTTATACCCCACATTACCCAGTTTATTCCCCATATTACCCAGTTTAGACCCCAAATTACCCAGTTTATTCCTCATATTACCCAGTTTATTCCTCTCATTACCCAGTTTATTCCCCTCATTACCCAGTTTATTCCCCTCATTACCCAGTTTATACCCCATATTACCCAGTTTATACCCCATATTACCCAGTTTATACCCCTCATTACCCAGTTTATTCCCCATATTACCCAGTTTATACCCCATATTACCCAGTTTATTCCCCACATTACCCAGTTTATTCCCCATATTACCCAGTTTATACCCCACATTACCCAGTTTATTCCTCATATTACCCAGTTTATACCCCATATTACCCAGTGTATTCCCCATATTACCCAGTTTATTCCCCATATTACCCAGTTTATTCCCCTCATTACCCAGTTTATTCCCCTCATTACCCAGTTTATTCCCCTCATTACCCAGTTTATTCCCCTCATTACCCAGTTTATTCCCCATATTACCCAGTTTATTCCCCATATTACCCAGTTTATACCCCATATTACCCAGTTTATTCCCCTCATTACCCAGTTTATTCCCCATATTACCCAGTTTATTCCTCATATTACCCAGTTTATACCCCATATTACCCAGTGTATTCCCCATATTACCCAGTTTATTCCCCATATTACCCAGTTTATTCCCCTCATTACCCAGTTTATTCCCCTCATTACCCAGTTTATTCCCCTCATTACCCAGTTTATTCCCCTCATTACCCAGTTTATTCCCCATATTACCCAGTTTATTCCCCATATTACCCAGTTTATTCTCCATATTACCCAGTTTATTCCCCTCATTACCCAGTTTATTCCCCATATTACCCAGTTTATTCCCCATATTACCCAGTTTATTCCCCATATTACCCAGTTTATTCCCCTCATTACCCAGTTTATTCCCCATATTACCCAGTTTATACCCCATATTACCCAGTTTATAACCCATATTACCCAGTTTATTCCCCTCATTACCCAGTTTATTCCCCATATTACCCAGTTTATAACTCATATTACCCAGTTTATTCCCCATATTACCCAGTTTATAACCCATATTACCCAGTTTATTCCCCTCATTACCCAGTTTATTCCCCATATTACCCAGTTTATAACTCATATTACCCAGTTTATTCCCCATATTACCCAGTTTATTCCCCTCATTACCCAGTTTATTCCCCTCATTACCCAGTTTATACCCCATATTACCCAGTTTATTCCCCTCATTACCCAGTTTATTCCCCATATTACCCAGTTTATACCCCATATTACCCAGTTTATACCCCACATTAAGTTTATACCCCACATTACCCAGTTTATTCCCCATATTACCCAGTTTATTCCCCATATTACCCAGTTTATACCCCATATTACCCAGTTTATACCCCATATTACCCAGTTTATACCCCACATTAAGTTTATACCCCACATTACCCAGTTTATTCCCCATATTACCCAGTTTATTCCCCATATTACCCAGTTTATACCCCTTATTACCCAGTTTATACCCCACATTAAGTTTATACCCCACATTACCCAGTTTATTCCCCATATTACCCAGTTTATTCCCCATATTACCCAGTTTATTCCCCTCATTACCCAGTTTATTCCCCATATTACCCAGTTTATTCCCCTCATTACCCAGTTTATTCCCCATATTACCCAGTTTATTCCCCTCATTACCCAGTTTATTCCCCTCATTACCCAGTTTATTCCCCATATTACCCAGTTTATTCCCCTCATTACCCAGTTTATTCCCCATATTACCCAGTTTATACCCCATATTACCCAGTTTATACCCCACATTACCCAGTTTATTCCCCATATTACCCAGTTTATACCCCATATTACCCAGTTTATTCCCCACATTACCCAGTTTATTCCCCATATTACCCAGTTTATACCCCACATTACCCAGTTTATTCTCCATATTACCCAGTTTATACCCCATATTACCCAGTTTATTCCTCATATTACCCAGTTTATTCCTCTCATTACCCAGTTTATTCCCCTCATTACCCAGTTTATTCCCCTCATTACCCAGTTTATACCCCACATTACCCAGTTTATACCCCACATTACCCAGTTTATACCCCATATTACCCTGTTTATACCCCTCATTACCCAGTTTATTCCCCATATTACCCAGTTTATACCCCATATTACCCAGTTTATACCCCACATTACCCAGTTTATTCCCCATATTACCCAGTTTATACCCCATATTACCCAGTTTATTCCTCATATTACCCAGTTTATTCCTCTCATTACCCAGTTTATTCCCCTCATTACCCAGTTTATTCCCCTCATTACCCAGTTTATACCCCATATTACCCAGTTTATACCCCACATTACCCAGTTTATACCCCATATTACCCAGTTTATACCCCTCATTACCCAGTTTATTCCCCATATTACCCAGTTTATACCCCATATTACCCAGTTTATTTCCGACATTACCCAGTTTATTCCCCATATTACCCAGTTTATACCCCACATTACCCAGTTTATTCCCCATATTACCCAGTTTATACCCCATATTACCCAGTTTATTCCCCATATTACCCAGTTTATACCCCATATTACCCAGTTTATTCCCCATATTACCCAGTTTATTCCCCTCATTACCCAGTTTATTCCCCTCATTACCCAGTTTATTCCCCTCATTACCCAGTTTATTCCCCATATTACCCAGTTTATACCCCACATTACCCAGTTTATTCCCCATATTACCCAGTTTATACCCCATATTACCCAGTTTATACCCCATATTACCCAGTTTATACCCCTCATTACCCAGTTTATTCCCCATATTACCCAGTTTATACCCCATATTACCCAGTTTATTCCCCACATTACCCAGTTTATTCCCCATATTACCCAGTTTATACCCCCACATTACCCAGTTTATTCCCCATATTACCCAGTTTATACCCCATATTACCCAGTTTATTCCCCTCATTACCCAGTTCATTCCCCATATTACCCAGTTTATACCCCTCATTGCCCAGTTTATTCCCCATATTACCCAGTTTATACCCCATATTACCCAGTTTATTCTCCATATTACCCAGTTTATTCCCCTCATTACCCAGTTTATTCCCCATATTACCCAGTTTATACCCCATATTACCCAGTTTATTCCCCATATTACCCAGTTTATTCCCCTCATTACCCAGTTTATTCCCCATATTACCCAGTTTATACCCCATATTACCCAGTTTATACCCCATATTACCCAGTTTATTCCCCTCATTACCCAGTTTATTCCCCATATTACCCAGTTTATACCCCATATTACCCAGTTTATTCCCCATATTACCCAGTTTATTCCCCTCATTACCCAGTTTATACCCCATATTACCCAGTTTATTCCCCTCATTACCCAGTTTATTCCCCATATTACCCAGTTTATACCCCTCATTACCCAGTTTATACCCCACATTAAGTTTATACCCCACATTACCCAGTTTATTCCCCATATTACCCAGTTTATTCCCCATATTACCCAGTTTATACCCCATATTACCCAGTTTATACCCCACATTACCCAGTTTATTCCCCATATTACCCAGTTTATTCCCCATATTACCCAGTTTATACCCCATATTACCCAGTTTATACCCCACATTAAGTTTATACCCCACATTACCCAGTTTATTCCCCATATTACCCAGTTTATTCCCCATATTACCCAGTTTATTCCCCTCATTACCCAGTTTATTCCCCATATTACCCAGTTTATTCCCCTCATTACCCAGTTTATTCCCCTCATTACCCAGTTTATTCCCCATATTACCCAGTTTATTCCCCTCATTACCCAGTTTATTCCCCATATTACCCAGTTTATACCCCACATTACCCAGTTTATACCCCATATTACCCAGTTTATATCCCTCATTACCCAGTTTATTCCCCATATTACCCAGTTTATACCCCATATTACCCAGTTTATTCCCCACATTACCCAGTTTATTCCCCATATTACCCAGTTTATACCCCACATTACCCAGTTTATTCCCCATATTACCCAGTTTATACCCCATATTACCCAGTTTATTCCTCATATTACCCAGTTTATTCCTCTCATTACCCAGTTTATTCCACTCATTACCCAGTTTATTCCCCTCATTACCCAGTTTATACCCCATATTACCCAGTTTATACCCCACATTACCCAGTTTATACCCCATATTACCCAGTTTATACCCCTCATTACCCAGTTTATTCCCCATATTACCCAGTTTATACCCCATATTACCCAGTTTATACCCCACATTACCCAGTTTATACCCCATATTACCCAGTTTATATCCCTCATTACCCAGTTTATTCCCCATATTACCCAGTTTATACCCCATATTACCCAGTTTATTCCCCACATTACCCAGTTTATTCCCCATATTACCCAGTTTATACCCCACATTACCCAGTTTATTCCCCATATTACCCAGTTTATACCCCATATTACCCAGTTTATTCCTCATATTACCCAGTTTATTCCTCTCATTACCCAGTTTATTCCACTCATTACCCAGTTTATTCCCCTCATTACCCAGTTTATACCCCATATTACCCAGTTTATACCCCACATTACCCAGTTTATACCCCATATTACCCAGTTTATACCCCTCATTACCCAGTTTATTCCCCATATTACCCAGTTTATACCCCATATTACCCAGTTTATACCCCACATTACCCAGTTTATTCCCCATATTACCCAGTTTATACCCCATATTACCCAGTTTATTCCTCATATTACCCAGTTTATTCCTCTCATTACCCAGTTTATTCCCCATATTACCCAGTTTATACCCCACATTACCCAGTTTATACCCCATATTACCCAGTTTATACCCCACATTACCCAGTTTATACCCCATATTACCCAGTTTATACCCCTCATTACCCAGTTTATTCCCCATATTACCCAGTTTATACCCCATATTACCCAGTTTATTCCCCACATTACCCAGTTTATTCCCCATATTACCCAGTTTATACCCCACATTACCCAGTTTATTCCCCATATTACCCAGTTTATACCCCACATTACCCAGTTTATTCCTCATATTACCCAGTTTATTCCTCTCATTACCCAGTTTATTCCACTCATTACCCAGTTTATTCCCCTCATTACCCAGTTTATACCCCATATTACCCAGTTTATACCCCACATTACCCAGTTTATACCCCATATTACCCAGTTTATACCCCTCATTACCCAGTTTATTCCCCATATTACCCAGTTTATACCCCATATTACCCAGTTTATACCCCACATTACCCAGTTTATTCCCCATATTACCCAGTTTATACCCCATATTACCCAGTTTATTCCTCATATTACCCAGTTTATTCCTCTCATTACCCAGTTTATTCCCCTCATTACCCAGTTTATTCCCCTCATTACCCAGTTTATACCACATATTACCCAGTTTATACCCCACATTACCAAGTTTATACCCCATATTACCCAGTTTATACCCCTCATTACCCAGTTTATTCCCCATATTACCCAGTTTATACCCCATATTACCCAGTTTATTTCCCACATTACCCAGTTTATTCCCCATATTACCCAGTTTATACCCCACATTACCCAGTTTATTCCCCATATTACCCAGTTTATACCCCATATTACCCAGTTTATTCCCCATATTACCCAGTTTATACCCCATATTACCCAGTTTATTCCCCATATTACCCAGTTTATTCCCCTCATTACCCAGTTTATTCCCCATATTACCCAGTTTATACCCCACATTACCCAGTTTATTCCCCATATTACCCAGTTTATACCCCACATTACCCAGTTTATTCCCCATATTACCCAGTTTATACCCCACATTACCCAGTTTATTCCCCATATTACCCAGTTTATACCCCACATTACCCAGTTTATACCCCATATTACCCAGTTTATACCCCACATTACCCAGTTTATTCCCCATATTACCCAGTTTATACCCCACATTATCCAGTTTATACCCCATATTACCCAGTTTATACCCCACATTACCCAGTTTATTCCCCATATTACCCAGTTTATACCCCACATTACCCAGTTTATTCCCCATATTACCCAGTTTATACCCCACATTACCCAGTTTATTCCCCATATTACCCAGTTTATACCCCACATTACCCAGTTTATTCCCCATATTACCCAGTTTATACCCCATATTACCCAGTTTATTCCCCATATTACCCAGTTTATTCCCCTCATTACCCAGTTTATTCACCATATTACCCAGTTTATTCTCCATATTACCCAGTTTATCCCCCACGTTACCCAGTTTATACCCCACATTACCCAGTTTATTCCCCATATTACCCAGTTTATACCCCACATTACCCAGTTTATTCCCCATATTACCCAGTTTATACCCCACATTACCCAGTTTATTCCCCATATTACCCAGTTTATACCCCACATTACCCAGTTTATACCCCATATTACCCAGTTTATACCCCACATTACCCAGTTTATTCCCCATATTACCCAGTTTATACCCCACATTATCCAGTTTATACCCCATATTACCCAGTTTATACCCCACATTACCCAGTTTATTCCCCATATTACCCAGTTTATACCCCACATTACCCAGTTTATTCCCCATATTACCCAGTTTATACCCCACATTACCCAGTTTATTCCCCATATTACCCAGTTTATACCCCATATTACCCAGTTTATTCCCCATATTACCCAGTTTATACCCCATATTACCCAGTTTATTCCCCATATTACCCAGTTTATTCCCCTCATTACCCAGTTTATTCACCATATTACCCAGTTTATTCTCCATATTACCCAGTTTATCCCCCACGTTACCCAGTTTATTCCCCACATTACCCAGTTTATTCCCCATATTACCCAGTTTATTATCCATATTACCCAGTTTATTCTCCATATTACCCAGTTTATCCCCCACATTACCCAGTTTTCCCCCACGTTACCCAGTTTATTCCCCATCTTACCCAGTTTATTCTCCATATTACCCAGTTTATTCCCCATATTACCCAGTTTATTCTCCACACACTTCATTCAAACCATAGCTTCAAACATGAGTTTAAAGTTATCACTTTATAAGATGAAACCAAATTAACACATTATAATGTGACACGTTTCACATAATAACATGAAAATATATTGTTTTAACATGAAAAATATATGGGCGGCACGGTGGTGTAGTGGTTAGCGCTGTCGCCTCACAGCAAGAAGGTCCTGGGTTCGAGCCCCGGGGCCGGCGAGGGCCTTTCTGTGTGGAGTTTGCATGTTCTCCGCGTGGGTTTCCTCCGGGTGCTCCGGTTTCCCCCACAGTCCAAAGACATGCAGGTTAGGTTAACTGGTGACTCTAAATTGACCGTAGGTGTGAATGTGAGTGTGAATGGTTGTCTGTGTCTCTGTGTCAGCCCTGTGATGACCTGGCGACTTGTCCAGGGTGTACCCCGCCTTTCGCCTGTAGTCAGCTGGGATAGGCTCCAGCTTGCCTGTGACCCTGTAGAAGGATAAAGCGGCTAGAGATGATGAGATGAAAAATATATTGTTATTACAATAAACTTTTCATGTTATTACGTCATATAAATTTTTTTTCTGGTGTGGCAGCAATACGCTTCTGTAATAAATCTGTTAAAAATCACAAAAAAAGTGTAACCCAAGTCAAAGCTTTAGATAATTTAATTGAGTACAATACCTATAAATACACTTAGTTTTCTTTCTTTTCATGTCTGACTTCCATGTTTACATTTCTTGTTCACTAATGCACTTTTTCTTTACCCTTCTCATTGCATGGCCTTCTCATTTCGTGCATTAATTTTGATAGGAACTTAGCTAGACACTGTAATACTTTGCCCCCAAAGATGCCTTTGTTAGTGAACGGCATTCACAAAGACATATACAGGTAAGATCTGAGTCTGTACTAGACTGTTACTAAGAATTCACTAAAACCCTCACGTCTTACCCGTTGTGATAGTTTCTACCCATGTTTCTCTCAGTTCTTTTACACAGTTTGTGTGTTTTCTTGGCCTGTTGCTTGATTTAGCACTTAAATTACATAACCAGGCTATCTCCTCCAGTAGCCCACAGAAAAAAATAAATAAATAAATAAATAAATAAATAAACCTCTCCTCTGCTTCTCAGCTGTTGTGTTTCTTTTTATCATTTAAATTTGTTTTTCAACATTTAAACTTTTCAACATTTTCAACATTTAAATTTGTTCTTTTTGTTTTGGCTTTCTTGCACGCTTTTCTGTTTATTTCTTTATTCCCATGCTAAGCTCCACCCTCCCTGCATGCCTAAAGAGCAAATCAACACGGCGACTAGAAGGGGGTGGGGTTTCACCTCGTAGCCCCGCCCCACAGCGTGTGCTCAGATTTACCGATGAGGTCAGCATTAGGTAAGCGCCCTCAAGATATTTAAGCTTGAAACAAATGTGAAATATCACATTTCTCTCTTTTATCATGTAGTATACTGGTATATGGCAGGCATCTAGAGAAAATCTGACCACGCCCACCTGATCCCTCAGAAAATCTGACCGACCCTACCTGCTCTTACACTTACCCTGATCCATGACCCATCACAGAAACCCATGCCAGAAGAAACTTGACCACACCTGCCTGCTCCAATGGACACTCTGACTATTTCCAGAAGCCACTCCAACTTAAAATTTTGCCACGCCCACTAATTCATACAGATACTCGAACCTCGCCTAGCAACATGAACAGAAACCCTGACCACTCCCAGCAGCAAGTATGGCCACAGCCATACACTCCCACAGAAACCAACCACACCCACATAAATGCTGACCACACCCACAGACTATCACAGGAACTCTGACCACGCCCACACAGTCCTACAGAAATTTACCATACCTACCTCCTCTCAGATAAATTCTGACCACACCCACCCACTCCCACAGGAACTTTGATCACACCCATCTATTCTTTAAACATCTTATTCTCACTTTTTCTTTCTTTTCTATTTTTATTCTTTGATTGTAATATTTTGCTTTATTAATTCTTTCTTTGTTTTTTTTAAAGGAAATAACTGTACTGTAAATAAACTGTACTTTAATTAACTTTAATTGTAAATGGTCTATTACTTTATTCTATATTTTCTTTTTCTTTTTTTTTTACTTTTTTTTTACTTGTTACTTTATTACTTCTGATTAATTCTGACCACACCCTCCTACTCCCACAGGGGCTCTGACCACGCCTGTCCACTACTCTGATCACCCTTGAATATTTAACAGTTATTCCACTTAATCTCGTCGTACATGGCTTATAGCCGACTCGGTGCTACGCGCCTCGTTAGCTATAAGCCATGTACAACAAGATTGAGTGGAATAACTGTTTTATTCTATCCACATTCACTGGATTTTGAGAAACAGAGCATTTTTATTTTTATTTTTTGCAAATTCGATAAATAAAAACTTTATACAAAACGTCCAACAAAATCATTTCCACTTAGAATGTAAACAAACCGGCGACACGACAGGAGCAATTTGTGAAAAATGCGATGATAATAATGCTATAATTCAATCAGAAGGGGTTGGGGGGGTCGTTTTCGAGTAGAGTTTTTATTTCGTCCTCGGTTGGTTCAGCAATACGCTCCGCCATTTTGTTTTTCTCTACTCACAGTATATGAACTGATAGCCGAGTAGTCCAGTAGCCAATCAGAGTGCACGATTGCTCATATCCAGTGAATGTGGAGAGAATAATATCTCATGATCTGAGTTCCCATAATATAAACTGCTAACAATAGACTTCTTACTGAAAATGCTGATTCACCCAAGAATATTTTTGAAATATAGCTATTTTAGTAACCAAAGTGTCTACATTATATTCATAACATTTAAATATCGAACATCGCCCCGAATTAAGATGTTAACGATCGTAAAGATACATGACTATACTTTGGTCAAGGTTGTAAAGTAGTAGCGCTGCTCTGTTGTAAATCCGTGCAGCTCATTTCCTAGAATGTTGTTAGTGGCATTTATAGACCTCCCATTTGACCTAACTGCTCAAGCTCCACGAATATATCTTCAGTGCCGATTTACCTGAAGACATTTGAAGCATGTTCTTTGGACTTGGATTAAGATTGTTCTTGTAGGACTTTAATCAGGACTGTTTATTATCAGTGTCAGCTTTCAGGGTAGTACAGTCTAATAATCAGCTGTCTGCCAATGAAAAAGACTTAAGAGAGGAAAATAGAACCAGGGCTGGATGCCAGGTGTGTGTCGATATCCTGCACCTACAGACCTAGTTTGTGCACCGGCCAGCTGGCCAAAGGAGAAGGCACAGTCCCAAATCACTAATGAGCCATTTTGGCAGCTAGAGGCAGAAGCTCTCTACACTGAGCGACTGACTCAGCTCATAAAGTTCCCATAATGCGCCATTCCCAAAAACGTAGTTTAAATGTGCATTAATTTCCATGGCCAAGTGGTAGACTGAACAGTTTACACCATCAACTGGAGAAAACATGGGCTCCACTACCTCTCATTCTATAGAAATGAAGCCAAAACACCTACTCCATGTTGTCAAACCTGGAGCCAGAGTCTGCACAGTAGAGACAAGAGTCAAAGTCAGGTACATCTACTCATTTGGTATGTCCACCTACTGTGTCTGCCACCTTCCTCTCATACCAAGGTCCACATTATCTGCACATTATCTTCATTGTGGAAATCAATCTTCCATTTACAACCCCGATTCCAAAAAAGTTGGGACAAAGTACAAATTGTAAATAAAAACAGAATGCAATGATGTGGAAGTTTCAAAATTCCATATTTTATTCAGAATAGAACATAGATGACATATCAAATGTTTAAACTGAGAAAATGTATCATTTAAAGAGAAAAATTAGGTGATTTTAAATTTCATGACAACAACACATCTCAAAAAAGTTGGGACAAGGCCATGTTTCCCACTGTGAGACATCCCCTTTTCTCTTTACAACAGTCTGTAAACGTCTGGGGACTGAGGAGACAAGTTGCTCAAGTTTAGGGATAGGAATGTTAACCCATTCTTGTCTAATGTAGGATTCTAATTGCTCAACTGTCTTAGGTCTTTTTTTGTTGTATCTTCCGTTTTATGATGCGCCAAATGTTTTCTATGGGTGAAAGATCTGGACTGCAGGCTGGCCAGTTCAGTACCCGGACCCTTCTTCTACGCAGCCATGATGCTGTAATTGATGCAGTATGTGGTTTGGCATTGTCATGTTGGAAAATGCAAGGTCTTCCCTGAAAGAGACATCGTCTGGATGGGAGCATATGTTGCTCTAGAACCTGGATATAACTTTCAGCATTGATGGTGTCTTTCCAGATGTGTAAGCTGCCCATGCCACATGCACTAATGCAACCCCATACCATCAGAGATGCAGACTTCTGAACTGAGCGCTGATAACAACTTGGGTCGTCCTTCTCCTCTTTAGTCCGAATGACACGGCGTCCCTGATTTCCATAAAGAACTTCACATTTTGATTCGTCTGACCACAGAACAGTTTTCCATTTTGCCACAGTCCATTTTAAATGAGCCTTGGCCCAGAGAAGACATCTGCGCTTCTGGATCATGTTTAGATACGGCTTCTTCTTTGAACTATAGAGTTTTAGCTGGCAACGGTGGATGGCACGGTGAATTGTGTTCACAGATAATGTTCTCTGGAAATATTCCTGAGCCCATTTTGTGATTTCCAATACAGAAGCATGCCTGTATGTGATGCAGTGCCGTCTAAGGGCCCGAAGATCACGGGCACCCAGTATGGTTTTCCGGCCTTGACCCTTACGCACAGAGATTCTTCCAGATTCTCTGAATCTTTTGATGATATTATGCACTGTAGATGATGATATGTTCAAACTCTTTGCAATTTTACACTGTTGAACTCCTTTCTGATATTACTCCACTATTTGTCGGCGCAGAATTAGGGGGATTGGTGATCCTCTTCCCATCTTTACTTCTGAGAGCCACTGCCACTCCAAGATGCTCTTTTTATACCCAGTCATGTTAATGACCTATTGCCAATTGACCTAATGAGTTGCAATTTGGTCCTCCAGCTGTTCCTTTTTTGTACCTTTAACTTTTCCAGCCTCTTATTGCCCCTGTCCCAACTTTTTTGAGATGTGTTGCTGTCATGAAATTTCAAATGAGCCAATATTTGGCATGAAATTTCAAAATGTCTCACTTTCAACATTTGATATGTTGTCTATGTTCTATTGTGAATACAATATCAGTTTTTGAGATTTGTAAATTATTGCATTCTGTTTTTATTTACAATTTGTACTTTTTCCCAACTTTTTTGGAATCGGGGTTGTATTACTAACTTAAAGGAGATATGCAGAACCTTTATTTTTAATTATGTTTCTGAGTGGATAGTATCGCCATCCTTGACTCTTGTATGCTGCATAAATGGGAATAAAAATATATATTTTTGAGAGTTAAAATCGACTGCAAAGTTGGCATTCGAGCTGCCCCGCTGAGCCAGCCAGCCCTGAGTGGGTGACGTCACAGCATTAACCGGTAACAGCTATAGACCAAAGTCATATAAATAAAAATTTATGGTGAAAGTAAGAAATAGCGTTACCGACTTGCTCAACTAAGACTGATTTGACTTCATTGATTGTGGGTTGAGTCTCATTAAAACAGGATGGGTGTTACAACTTATGCAACAGACATGTACATGCATGCATTTTCACTGATAAAACGTAAAAGGCTCATTAAATAATCAGATGAACTGAGACAATCACATTCTGAAGCAAATTAAATAACCTTATACCGGTAACTTAAACACACAATACAGGTTACCTGTATTAATCTAAATGCAGGTAAACAACATGTTGTTTTTGTTGTTTTGTATCCAAATGAGAGTGGGAGCTTACCCGTCTGTGTTCTCGCTTCTTGAAGGCCGACCTTTTGACCGATTGTTTTGAAACAATCTGACTTTCAGTTGTTCGTTCAGTTCTCTGTTCAATCGCTTCTTCCACGTAAGGGCGAGATATTGCTGTGGAGGCGAGCATATCCAGTGGAAAAATCAGACGACTGGTTCACTCATTCTCCATTTTCTCCATACTGAGTACTCCGCCATTACTGCTCGGCCCAGGCAATTACTAAGACCCGGCACGGGACGTCACCGGTTTTAGCAAGAACTACGGGGAGGTCACTGCCCGAGCGATAATATGTCACGTCCCGTTCCGTCCCGGGTTTTACCAACAACCCTCGGCTCACACTCCGGGAGAACTGGTGCAACTGAACTTACTTTCCTTTTTAAAATAAATAAATAAAATCAATAAATACTTTCCTTTTCTTGTAGTTTCTTTTCCTTTAATTGTTGGTACTGCACCCTCTTTCAATACGGGCTTATAGCCAACGCTCCTCAACAGATCCGAGGTCTCGTACGAGTCTTCAGTAAAATGTGCAGGGCAGAGGAGAGACCACTTCGTAAGCGCCCAATGTGCCCGTGAACTTCTCGCAAAACGCATCCAAATCTTTGCAGTTTGAACCTTCTTGGGCCATGAATGCAACATAAATCCACCTTCTGTCGTGTTGCTGCACTCGCCAGCAACACATCTATGTGGCACGGCGATAAATTAGCTCAAAATGGAGGATCGGAGTTGCAGTCAGCTCTGTGTCTTTGTATAGCGGAAATGGCGATGAGACTGATATCCTTCCTGCAGTGACATCACAGATGTCAAGGTCATTCACTCAGAGCGCTACCTATATGAATCATTTTAATCGTAAAAACTACTATATTAGATTTATTGTTAATGCTCAGAACTATTCCTGTGCCATTCTTAAGGTCTCAAGGCATTTATAAACCAAAAGTGAGGCTATGGTTCTGAGTATCTCTTTTAAACAGTTTCAGCTAGAGTTAATTAATACAGATGCATCTAGGAAAGACATTTATCACATGGACATGAACTAGGAATTCGCTGGCATTGATGTGACTAATGTTACCTATTCATCATACCAGTATGGAATGTTCCAGAAGTGCAGTATGAGTTATTATTATTATTATTATTATTATTATACATCCAGGACACTTTTTTTTTCTTTTGATGGAATAAAAACATATGTTCTATTCCCTTCTAGCGGGTTTCATTCATTTGGTTTGATAGCATGCAATTTTGTTAGCATATCGCTTATCCTACATGTATTGCATCACGCTACCTAATGGAGAATGAGCGTTGAATATGGTTTACGACCTTGCATGGTTGTCAAGACAGCATGACGTCACACATAAAACTTCCGTGCTAGCGAGCGACTGTGACAAGTTGTGAACAGACATGGCTACCAGGTTTGCTTCGTTAAATATGGAAGATTTCCAGAGAATTTTGAAAGAGAAAGATACCTGAACACAATGTGTATTTATAATAATAATAATAATAATAAAAATAATAAAAATAATAATAATATTGGCTAGCTTTTTTGCGTGGTATATCAGATATATTCCATTCAGCTAGCATGATATTGAATGAGTCAAAGACTCGTTCAATATCATGCTAGCTGAATGGAATATATCTGATATACCACGAAAAAAAGCCAGCCAATATTATTTAAATATGTCATTATTTGGGACATGGCTATTCCGAGCACACTGTAAACTAACTCGCCTACTTATAAAATCCATCCTAATGTTATTACTAATGCTCACTGACGAGCAAATGGCTTTTGCACAAATTTCAATAGCTGGCTCGCTGGCTGGATGTCATTAATACTGAAATAATACAGCTAGCAAAGTGGCTATACGGCTAGGCACGATTAAAATAGCCTTTTCCTATAAAGCCTCTCGATGTTTCAAACATTTTTAAATATAAATGGCTTTAGAAATTGTTTGTATTAGTGCATGTGTCTAGAGAAGTGAAAGTAAGTAGGTATATAATGGTAAATCCTGTGGTGAAATTAGCTGGCTGGCTATAGCCACTCTCTTCCAGCCAAAGCTGTCAATCACATCATAGCCAAGTGTAGCCACACCTTCTTACAATATAGTAAAATAATGTTTTAAAAACTCATTTCTGGGGGTGGGGGGGGGAGAAGAAACTTTTATTTGTCACATGCACACTTCAAGCACAGTGAAATTCATCCTCTGCATTTAACCCATCTGAAGCAGAGAACACACGCGCGCACACACCCAGAGCAGTGGGCAGCCACACTACAGCGCCCGGGGAGCAGTCAGGGGTCAGGTACCTTGCTCAAGGGCACTTCAGCCCAAGGCCTCCCTATGTTAACCTCACCGCATGTCTTTGGACTGTGGGGGAAACCGGCGCACCTGGAGGAAACCCACGCAGACACGAGGAGAACATGCAAACTCCACACAGAAAGGCCCTCGCCGGCCACGGGGCTCGAACCCGGACCTTCTTGCTGTGGGGCAACTGTGCTAACCACTACACAACCGTGCCACCAAAGAGTACATATGTCAGGATAGGAAAAATTAATAAGACAGTTTAGGTGAGGGGCGGCACGGTGGTGTAGTGGTTAGCGCTGTCGCCTCACAGCAAGAAGGTCCGGGTTCAAGCCCCGTGGCCGGCGAGGGCCTTTCTGTGTGGAGTTTGCATGTTCTCCCCGTGTCTGCGTGGGTTTCCTCCGGGTGCTCCGGTTTCCCCCACAGTCCAAAGACATGCAGGTTAGGTTAACTGGTGACTCTAAATTGACCGTAGGTGTGAATGTGAGTGTGAATGGTTGTCTGTGTCTATGTGTCAGCCCTGTGATGACCTGGCGACTTGTCCAGGGTGTACCCCGCCTTTCGCCCGTAGTCAGCTGGGATAGGCTCCAGCTTGCCTGCGACCCTGTAGAACAGGATAAAGCGGCTAGAGATAATGAGATGAGAGATGAGTTTAGGTGAGAAAAGTGACAAGGAAAATAGGCTCTTTTGTCACTGAAATACATGGGGATGGGCGGGGCTAAAAATCATACCGCTGCCAGCCTGCAGGGGCGCTAGAGCTGTGGTGACGTCACTGGCCATGTTTTCTACAGTCCATGGTTTATATACATGTAGTTGTATTAATAAGGGTTCCTGATGTTTTCTTTCTTTCTTTCTTGTTTTTTTTTATTTTGTTATTTTTAACTTTTTTTTAAATTATAAAAAAAATCCTAAAAATAATTTTCTTTTTTTTTTCTTTTTTTCTCCATTTCTATTTTACTTTTTATTCTTTCTCATTTTTCACGTTTACTTTATTCTTTCTTCCTTTCTTTTTCATTTTTTATTTTTATTTTTTGCTTTTTGTTTGTCCTTAAATTATTGTTTTCTTTAAATATCATATTTTACTTTATTATTTCTTTTTTCATTTTTCATTTTCTGATATTTACTTTTTCTTTCTTTCTGTTTTTATTTCTTGTTATTTTTTACTTTTTTAATTATTCATAAATTCATAAAAATAATACATTAATTATTATTTTTTCTTTTTTCTCCTTTTCTACTTTACTTTTTATTCTTTCTCATTTTTCATGTTTACTTTATTCTTTCTTCCTTTCTTTTTCTTTTTTTTGCATTTTGTTTGTTATTAATTTATTGTTTTCTTGAAATATTGTATTTTACTTTATTTCTTTTTTTAATTTTTTGTTTTCTTATATTTACTTTTTCTTTCTTTCTTTCTTTCTTTCTTTCTTGTTTTTTATTTCTTGGTTTTTTTTTACTTTTTTAATTATTCATAAATTCATAAAAATAATACATTAATTCATTTTTTTTCTCCTTTTCTATTTTACTTTTTATTCTTTCTCATTTTTACTTTATTCTTTCTTCCTTTTTCTTTTTTTGGCTTTTTGTTTGTGTTATTAATTTATTGTTTTCTTGAAATATTGCATTTTACTTTATTTCTTTTCTTCTTTCATTTTTTGTTGTTTTCTTATATTTACTTCTTTCTTCCTTTATTCTTTCCCTTTTTTCATTCATTTTTATTTTTTTTCTTTTAACTTTCTATTTCATGTCATTCTTTTTCTATTTTTTTATTCTTTTTATTTTTACTTTTTTTTGTCTTCCATCCATCCATCCATCCATCCATCCATCCATCCATCCATCCATCCGTCCGTCCTTCCTTCCTTCCTTCCATCCACAGTGACCTTCAGCCTTCTTTGGACAGAGTGCGAAGTGCCAGTACAACCTGTTTGAGGCCTGAGAGCAGTTTCCGTTCCCCTGACAGAGAAAGGTATAAAGAAATAAAAGAAAACAACAACAACCTCAAAAATTAAAACCGTGATCTCTCTCTCTCTCTCTCTCTCTCTCACTCACACACACACACACACACACACACACACACTACTGTGAGAGTGTTCCGGAAGTAATAGCGCCTTTACTGAAATAATTGGCAGTCCATAAATTGTCATTGTTGTTTATTATTATTGATTTCTGTCTTGTATATCTTTATCGTGAGCACATTCTGCAAAGTAATTGTGTAAGATGTGCGTAATTAATTGTAAGATGATTGTAAGCCTCTGTTCTATTTCCTGTTTGAACATTATGTTCTGCATCTTGCTAATAGATATTTCTATCTGCTCCAATGTGATTCACTTTCACCATCCGATCGTTTCTGGAACATTCCCTTCTCTCATCACTCGTTCAACCATTTTGTATACAGTGTGCAGTTTGATGCTAATTTGAAAATACTACAAAAACAACCAAGACACCATTTGTCCTCAGGCCAAAATGAGACACCAGACACACAGCTCCATTTTATCTCCATTTGATCTTTCCATTCAGCTGCTTTCTCATGCCTCATCTTTTCTTTTGTTTTTTTGCTCATTTATCACCTGCCGTGCTCAGGCTGTCAGGCAGTTTGGACAAGCCTGTGTGCACAAAAACGAACAAGAAATCCATTGACAATGACAGGTGAGATCAAAGCACCAAGCATCATTTCACTTATTTCATTCATCTGTCTTTTCACACCTCTGTTTTTCACTTTCTGTCGCTTCTCTTTCATCGATTAGAGGTGTGGCAGTATAATGTGATGAGGAAATCTAAAAACAGTTGCACTGCTCATGTCGAAAACAGCATTTTTGTTTTGTCTTGATGCACTAGATTTCGTGCGATCTCCATCAAAGTCTATTTTTTTTAAATTGCTGTTTGCTTCAATTAATAATTTAACTGTTGCACAGCCTCTAAAAATTTCACCTTATAAGACACCAAAAACTGGAATAATGTATTCTTCATATCCATATCCATTATTTTTCATATCTTATCACAATACTTTAATACACACTAATCTCTTTTTCTCTTCTGTCTCATTCTTCCATTCAAACTATTAATCCGTTCATTACGGGTCAAATTCAGAGCTGACAGTTTAAGTTCGCGTATTACATCAACGATCATGCTAAGACAGTTCGCAGTGTTCAGATTCAGCTTATGCGGGTGCTTAAGTTGATTTTCTGGGCAACCGATTCAGATTATTAAAGTGACCTGTATGTAGTTTATGCCTCTGGTGTTGACTTTGATGTTTAAAAAAAATGGGGGATAGAAAATACGGACTGCCAAATAATAATATGGGCTTCACTCACATTTATTGGCTGCCAGTCTGTGAAATAGTACTTGATATACTGTAGTACGTCACTGTAGGTGCAACAACTGCTTAATGTTTTGTACAAACAGCATTAGGACAAAAATTATTGATTTATTTTCATTCCATATTTAATTTGCATGCACAAAATTGAGATATAAAACTAAGTTTCTGAAATTGTGTGCATATGATGTATGTTTTTAACTAATTTGTTGAAAAATGTGCAGATGGTTGGTTAATTTTCCACTTTTCTCAAAACAATATGGACCCACAGTTTAATAGCGAAGCTGACCAAGCAGTCATGCGCTACAATTAAAGCTAGACGGCCTTTTGATTTCATGAAATCGGTGAAATTTAGTTCGGTCTGAAATTTGGTCATTGTGATAGATCTTTATTTCTGTAATATATCACAAAATATCAGGCCATTCTGTAGCTGGGAAGTTATTTAATTTGAGGGGATTCCCAAGCAAATAATGTGCATGAAATCGCTCAGTTCACGTAGTCAAACAGACAGAGGAAGTCCGTGTGTGTGTATGCGCAGGTTTACCTTTGACCGTGCGCTGACAGTTCCATCATTCTGTTGCTAAACGAACAGCTGATCACACCGAGGTGCTCGCTGAGCGCCGATATTTATTAGTTTGGTCCTGCGTTTCCTTTCCTTCGTATATAACATAACGTCTTTTCTTCTCACTTTCCATTACTGTAGTCGGTCTTTCACGTTTCATTCGCACACTCACATCCTTCATTTCCCTTTCCTGTTTCAAATGCGCAAACAAGGAAAGCCCACCATCTGACGCATGACATAGTATCTTGTATTGCGCCATGGTGAAGCAGGAAAAAATAGCTGAGAATTTAGGGCCACATGGCCCTAAATTCATTAATTGTTCTATTTTTTTTTTAACTAATAAAATTGGAAGTCTGTGATTCAAATTCAGTAGCTTTTGGTCCACTAAACAAAAATAATCAGGTGTCAGGGAAAATTCTTTTTATGACCTACACCTGACAAATCTGAAAGGCAGTCTAACTTTAATGTGCCGTATAAAGTTTGGTCTTTGGTAAAAGTACTATCTCAAATTATGATGCAGTCTACAGGGATGATTCATACAATTAATTCATCTTGAATGTCATTCTTAAATTCAAGGTCAGACTCGCACACCATGGAAGTCGACTCTGAATCTGGCCCGATTTTAATTTAATCTTTTAACGCCTTGCTTGTGTTTTTGCTGTCTCACACTTGTTTTTATTCTCTGGTTCTTTTCTCTGTACCACATCCTTCCTGTCATTTCATTCCTGCATTCAGGATCCAGCCCACCTCTATCCTGCGGGGCAGCAGGTGGAGGAGAGATGGCCCAATCCGGCCTTTTGGGCACTCCAGCCAGGACAGGTGCATTCTGGTTCATCCAAAATCCAAAATCTACCTTTAAACTCTGTTTCTCAATCTGGAACTCCTGCCCTACGACAACGTTCATTGTTGGTGCAGTGTGCAACAAAGTTTGTGCTGTTTTAACTAAATAATTCCCACTTGTTTATTGAGTGCAAACACACACTTTGTTACATGGTGCCCAACATGGTGTGGAATGTTGCTGTAGCTTTAATGAAACATGGATGAAGCCCATATTTATTAAACTCAGACACAATTCCTATAGAATCAGGCTGGTTTGATGGTAATTGTGTATTAGGTTATAAAGCCAATGGTCTTTCTTCTTCCATCGTGTTTCTTGTATTTCCTGTTTCTGTCTCGCTCTCTGTATTTGAGTTTCCATCCATCTGCATTTGTACAAATTTGAAATCTGCACATTAGAAAGCACTGCTGTAAATCAGCAGAAAGTCATGAAGGAAAAACCAGGATGAATACTGCGAATAAAATTTGAACACTTGGCTCATAAACAACACAACACAGTACGATGATGATGATGATATGATGGAGAAGTGTTAGCTCAGTGGTTAAGGCTTTGGGCTGTTGATCAGCAGGTCATTGTTCTACCAACACCACCAAACTGACACTGTTGGGTGTTTAAACAAGACCTTCAGCTGCTCAGTTTGTATCCTCTTTCAACTGTAAGTCAAGTCTGTTTATTTGTACAGCGCTTTTAACAACAGACATTGTCACAAAGTAGATTTATAGAAAAATAAAGACTTCAAACATACAAACTAATTTTATTCCTAATACATTTATTTATCCCAATTTGGGGATAACAAACTGTATGTTTGAACTAAACAATGACACAGCCAGTGTGTTCCAGTGTCTCTGTTTTATGTATGGACATGTAGCATCAACCTCTCTCTCTCTCTCTTTCTCACCCAGAGCACATCTGCATGGTGGACATAACTCCCCTACAGAGTCTCCCTTATCAGTGCGCAGGGGTAGACAGCTCCCACAACTCCCTGCTAAGAGCAGCAGTATCGAGCAAGGTAGAGTCAGTCTATCTATCTATCTATCTATCTATCTATCTATCTATCTATCTATCTATCTATCTATCTATCTATCTATCTATCTATCTACCTACCTACCTACCTACCTATCTATCGTTGCAGTCAGAAGTTTATGTACCGTAAACGGACATGAGCATCATGGTAGACATGATTCTTCTGGCAATACTGGGCCTTCAGTGATTTATTTAACTGTTCTTTTAATGGGGCAGAATCACTGTACAGACTTTATCTTTAGTAGGAAAATAAGCAAGAACTTGGTTCTCTTAAGTTTTCATTTATTTTGAGTTTTCTGAAATCAGCACAGGGTCACTCAGAGTATTTATTCGGTGGGGCTGAAAGTTCCAAAATGTCTTAAAATTTATCAAGGCCGAGGCCTATTAACTTCCTGTTAGTGATGAGGATTAACTGCTGCTGGTCGCATCTGTGTACCAACATCAGAGGGGTTTGTTTTAGGAATCGCAACATTATCATGACATTGAGGCCCATGTATGTAAACTTCTGACCACAACTCTATCTATCTATCTATCTATCTATCTATCTATCTATCTATCTATCTATCTATCTATCTATCTATCTATCTATCTATCTGTCTGTCCATCTATCTGTCTGTCTGTCTATCTGTCTGTCTGTCTATCTGTCTCTCTATGTATCTGTCCATCTATCTGTCTCTCTGCCTGTCTATCTGTTTGTCTGCCTGTTTATCTATCTATCTATCTATCTATCTATCTATCTATCTATCTATCTATCTATCTATCTGTCTGTCTGTCTGTCTGTCTGTCTGTCTGTCTGTCTGTCTGTCTGTCTGTCTGTCATCTATCTGTCTGTCTGTCTATCTGTCCATCTATCTGTCCATCTATCTGTCTGTGTCTGTCTGTCTATCTGTCTCTCTATCTATCTGCCTGTCTATCTGTTTGTCTATCTCTCTCTGTCTATCAATCTGCCTGTTTATCTGTCTGTCTGTTTCTCTGTCTGCCTGTCTATCTGTCTGTCTGTCTGTCTGTCTGTCTGTCTGTCTGTCTGTCTGTCTCTCCCTCTGTTTATCTGTCTGTCTCTCCCTCTGTTTATCTGTCTGTCTCTCTGTCTATCTCTCTGTCTATCTGTCTGTCTCTCTGTCTATCTATCTGTCTGTCTGTCTCTATCCATCTGTCTGTCTGTCTCTCTCTATCTATCTATCTATCTATCTATCTATCTATCTATCTATCTATCTATCTATCTATTGTTTTCAGCTCTGGCAGTAGAAGAGCGAGCTCGGCAGGTGAGTCAGATGCGGGTTCCATCGTATCGGCCAGGTTCGTCTGCCAGCTCTGCCCACGAACAAGACATGGATCTGAAGAACAAGAGAGATGTGAGCCAGTTTTACACACACACACACACACACACACACACACACACACACACACACAGCTTTGCACTAATACAAATACTGTAGAAGAGTCCAACAGAACACTGTGGACTGTGACATCTCTCGAGTACTTCACAGCCCTTAATTTCTAAAAAAACAAAACAAAAAAAACAGCAATTATTCATCACTTATATTTGAATATAAATTGTATTTGATTAAAAATGTATGTCGTTGCTGATATGGTGAAACTTTCTGTAAGGAGGTGTTTATTTAACATTGATATAGCTTTGGAAGAGCCAGAGGTAATGCTGTAACTTAACAGGAATAACAGGAATTTATTTCACCAGTGTTCTACAGCATGAAGTGTAACAATAAATGGATGAAAGTACTATATGAGGTGTCGTACTTTAAAGGTATACTCTGTAGGATCTAGTGGCATCTAGTGGTGAGATTGAAGATTGCAACCAACTCGAATTGAACGCCCCTCCCTTAACCCCTCTCTTTCCAAGCATGTATTAGAACATACGGTGGCTATCAGGTGCCCGTCGCGCAATCACCTCCAAGTACTTACATTCATGCGCTTTTGCTTTTTTTGTGCTAAATAACAAATATGATCCTCCATTTTTCGAAATTCAGGTTCTTAAACTTGTTAGCAGGCACCAACAAACACACATTCCGCTTCTTTCTTCTTCTTTGTCTTCCTTCTGGTGCTGTCTTCTGGATCCATGCTGCCACTTGTAAAAACGTGAAGCATGAAAGGAGATTTGTCCGTTCTGGGCTACTGTAGAAACATACTGGTGTAGCATGATGGGTTCTGGGGAAGAGAACCTGCTCTGTATGTAAATATAAAAGGCTCATTCGAAGATTAAAAAACAACGTTTCATAGTTACATGTAATTATACGCGAATGAAAATATACTTGGGAATGCCATTTTCCATTTCTGCTAATAGATAAATCTCCCAAAATCTTAGAGAGTGCACCTTTAATACTAAAAATAATATATGTACATCTGTTGTTGTAATCAAATTTGGGGTGGTAAATGTAATATTGGGGCGGCACGGTGGTGTAGTGGTTAGCACTGTCGCCTCACAGCAAGAAGGTCCTGGGTTCGAGCCCCGGGGCCGGCAAGGGCCTTTCTGTGTGGAGTTTGCATGTTCTCCTCGTGTCCGCGTGGGTTTCCTCCGGGTGCTCCGGTTTCCCCCACAGTCCAAAGACATGCAGGTTAGGTTAACTGGTGACTCTAAATTGACCGTAGGTGTGAATGTGAGTGTGAATGGTTGTCTGTGTCTATGTGTCAGCCCTGTGATGACCTGGCGACTTGTCCAGGGTGTACCCCGCCTTTCGCCTGTAGTCAGCTGGGATAGGCTCCAGCTTGCCTGCGACCCTGTAGAAGGATAAAGCGGCTAGAGATAATGAGATGAGATGAATGTAATATTGTTGATGATTTAACTGTAACAGCACACCGCGTTGTGTTTTATTCTTTATATACAGTAACAACTAAAAAACTGACATTATTTGTGTATAGGTCTAATTATATTTATACAACCCCGATTCCAAAAAAGTTGGGACAAAGTACAAATTGTAAATAAAAATGGAATGCAATAATTTACAAATCTCAAAAACTGATATTGTATTCACAATAGAACAGAGACAACATATCAAATGTCGAAAGTGAGACATTTTGAAATTTCATGCCAAATATTGGCTCATTTGAAATTTCATGACAGCAACACATTTCAAAAAAGTTGGGACAGGGGCAATAAGAGGCTGGAAAAGTTAAAGGTACGACAAAAAAAGACCTAAGACAGTTGAGCAACTAGAATCCTACATTAGACAAGAATGGGTTAAGATTCCTATCCCTAAACTTGAGCAACTTGTCTCCTCAGTCCCCAGACGTTTACAGACTGTTGTAAAGAGAAAAGGGGATGTCTCACAGTGGGAAACATGGCCTTGTCCCAACTTTTTTGAGATGTGTTGTTGTCATGAAATTTAAAATCACCTAATTTTTCTCTTTAAATGATACATTTTCTCACTTTAAACATATGTCATCTATGTTCTATTCTGAATAAAATATGGAATTTTGAAACTTCCACATCATTGCATTCCGTTTTTATTTACAATTTGTACTTTGTCCCAACTTTTTTGGAATCGGGGTTGTATTTACCACATTTATCAGACACCCTTATCTAGAAGCACTCCATCCAAAAACACATCTAGTCAAGAACTTAAAGTACCAAGACAAGGTTTTTCTAAATAAATAATTTAACCAGTGCTATTTCAAATGCGTGCTGTCATACCTTTGCATGTTACCCTGCTGTTACCCATTTCGAATATACAACCCCGATTCCAAAAAAGTTGGGACAAAGTACAAATTGTAAATAAAAACGGAATGCAATAATTTACAAATCTCAAAAACTGATATTGTATTCACAATAGAACATAGACAACATATCAAATGTCGAAAGTGAGACATTTTGAAATTTCATGCCAAATATTGGCTCCTTTGAAATTTCATGACAGCAACACATCTCAAAAAAGTTGGGACGGGGCAATAAGAGGCTGGAAAAGTTAAAGGTACAAAAAAGGAACAGCTGGAGGACCAAATTGCAACTCATTAGGTCAATTGGCAATAAGTCATTAACATGATTGGGTATAAAAAGAGCATCTTGGAGTGGCAGCGGCTCTCAGAAGTAAAGATGGGAAGAGGATCACGAATCCCCCTAATTCTGTGCCGACAAATAGTGGAGCAATATCAGAAAGGAGTTCGACAGTGTAAAATTGCAAAGAGTTTGAACATATCATCATCTACAGTGCATAATATCATCAAAAGATTCAGAGAATCTGGAAGAATCTCTGTGCGTAAGGGTCAAGGCCGGAAAACTATACTGGGTGCCCGTGATCTTCGGGCCCTTAGACGGCACTGCATCACATACAGGCATGCTTCTGTATTGGAAATCACAAAATGGGCTCAGGAATATTTCCAGACAACATTATCTGTGAACACAATTCACCGTGCCATCCGCCGTTGCCAGCTAAAACTCTATAGTTCAAAGAAGAAGCCATATCTAAACACGATCCAGAAGCGCAGACGTCTTCTCTGGGCCAAGGCTCATTTAAAATGGACTGTGGCAAAGTGGAAAACTGTTCTGTGGTCAGACGAATCAAAATTTGAAGTTCTTTATGGAAATCAGGAACGCAGTGTCATTCGGACTAAAGAGGAGAAGGACGACCCAAGTTGTTATTGGCGCTCAGTTCAGAAGCCTGTATCTCTGATGATATGGGGTTGCATTAGTGCATGTGGCATGGACAGCTTACACATCTGGAAAGACACCATCAATGCTGAAAGGTATATCCAGGTTCTAGAGCAACATATGCTCCCATCCAGATAACGTCTCTTTCAGGGAAGACCTTGCATTTTCCAACATGACAATGCCAAACCACATACTGCATCAATTACAGCATCATGGCTGTGTAGAAGAAGGGTCCGGGTACTGAACTGGCCAGCCTGCAGTCCAGATCTTTCACCCATAGAAAACATTTGGCGCATCATAAAATGGAAGATACGACAAAAAAGACCTAAGACAGTTGAGCAACTAGAATCCTACATTAGACAAGAATGGGTTAACATTCCTATCCCTAAACTTGAGCAACTTGTCTCCTCAGTCCCCAGACATTTACAGACTGTTGTAAAGAGAAAAGGGGATGTCTCACAGTGGGAAACATGGCCTTGTCCCAACTTTTTTGAGATGTGTTGTTGTCATGAAATTTAAAATCACCTAATTTTTCTCTTTAAATGATACATTTTCTCACTTTAAACATTTGATATGTCATCTATGTTCTATTCTGAATAAAATATGGAATTTTGAAACTTCCACATCACTGCATTCCGTTTTTATTTACAATTTGTACTTTGTCCCAACTTTTTTGGAATCGGGGTTGTAAAACTAAAACCAAACTTAATGATTGCATGGAGTTACATTGTGAAGGTAGAAGAGTGTGAAGAAGTGCTTTTAAATGTCTTTAATATAAATACACAGGGGATTATAGAAAATTGTGCGCTGATTGGTCAAGAAATTCGGTCTATTTCTCGATAATCACCTTGAGTGACTCAAATGGCGGCCAATCACTTCATTGCTGTCAATGAGGAAGAATTACAGGTTATGAAAGAAAATGCTGTTCCTAAAAGCACTAAAGATGCTACGAAGTTTGGTCGAAAACTATTCAAAGGTAAGGTGGAATTCATTGTGATTTATTTTATCCATTTCAAAACAAAGTATTTTATGTGACTCGGCGTAGATAAGTGACACGAGTCTGCGCGGCAATGTTATTACATTTACATGCCGCTTTTGAAAATTGAAATAAATGATTTTTTAAAATAATCATCTGTGTATTTATACTAAAACAATTATCCGTCTCAGGCTCAGTGAATATCAATGATTATTCTATCCACATGCACTGGATATGAGCAATCGAGCGCTCTGATTGGCTACTCTACTACTCAGATATCAGCTCATATACCGTGAGTAGAGAAAAACAAAATGGCCAAGCATGTTGCTGAACCAACCGAGGATGAAATAAAAACTCTCTTCAAAAACAAAATACAAAAAAAGCAACAAAATATGGAATAAAAGTATTTGATGTTAAGAATGTATCTTTTTTATTTTTCAAGAATTATTTTGATAGCATTTTTCACCAATTGCTCCAGTCATTTCGCTGGTTTGTTTACATTCTAAGCAGAAATGATTTTGTCGGACATTTTGTATAAAGTTTTTGTTTATCGAATTTGCAAAAAATAAAAATGATCTGTTTTGCAAAATCCAGTGAATGTGGATAGAATAAAACAGTTATTCCACTCAATCTCGTCGTACATGAGCTGATAGCCGACGATTTCATGGAATAACTGTTAAATAATAACCTCAACTTTGTCTCAATTATTATTCACTGATATTCACTTCACCTTCGGTGAATAATTGTTAACTGAAATGGACATATGGATTGAAAAGAGATCATGTTATATATTTCATTTTGGACATTAATTAATCGCATACGACATCCGGAATCTTTTCTCATAGCATCTCACTTAAGAGCCACAAACATGTTGATTTTTGAGTAGATGGTATATTTAAGTTTAATATACTACAAATGTTCATATCAACCCAGTATAGGTACTTCAGTGCGAGTTGGCCTAGTGGTTAAAGTGTCTGCCTCTCAATTGGAAGAGCCTGAGTTCTACTGGTGGTTGGGTCATACCAAAGACCATCATAAAAATGGTACCTTCTGCCATTTGGTGAGGCATGACGCAATACAGATGTGAGTAGGGAGTCAAACTCTCACGGTTATCAGAGGACCAGCCCCCCACTGTAACCCTAGCTATGTGATAGGCGAAAGGCTGAAGGCTATAGAAACGGAGATCGGTGCCGCCCAATGCACCTGAAAGAAAATATCTTGCAAATAAACAAGCTGAGCTAAAAGTTGGTCTTCATGTCTGTCCTTTATTTAAAAAAAAGCTGCATTTTGAATTTGTTTTTAACGATATAACCACTAAAGTGATGAAAATAGACGGGACTATTTTTTTTTTTGTCAGGGAGGCCGCCATAACTCCATCGTGCGTGATGTCATTTTCCATGAGCACAGTGGAGGTGTACAAGTGCATGCTGTATTAGTGTCAGCGGGGCGAAGTATTCTGTCAGGGATGGTTGGTGATGATCTTTATTATAAAGAACAGGCAAACAGTCCAAATCAGCAGGCGTATCTTGTGGACGATAAAACAGGCAAAAGGTCAAGCGAGGCACGAACAGAATATCATAGACAGAAGCAGGGTCAAAAATGACAAACAGGAATCAGAAAATCAGTCAGGAAACAAGGCTCGGTAATGTGTCATAACAACACAATACTTTGTAAAGTAAGCCTGCATTCTGAGTCCTTATTTAGGCGTGCTGATTGCACCTTAATCCCATGCAGATGTGTGTCATTCATGGCACACGTGAATCAGCTCGAGAGTCCTTCTGTTGTGACAACTAGACTATAATATTATGATATTATGGTCTGGCGTGACTTCTCAGTCAATTTGTTTGCATTTCTCCACAAAAATGATGGCAATACAGTATTAGAAAAGGAATCAAAATAAAGTAGTGGCTAGTTTATTGCCTGTTTATTTAAAAATATATTTACCTGCTTACCTTCCATCCATTTGATGCGTGGCATGATATGATGTCGTGCTGAATCCTACGTCATGCAGCGCCACACTCGTTTTCATCTCCTAATACATCCATGTATCTGGCTAATCCAGTATGGCCATGCCCGGGGAAACGACCCAACGGACTGATGTTACAACTTTAACATGATTTTAAGCTAAAGTCCACTGAATTTTTTTTCATCGAGAACATCTTGTATTAATGTATAATGATGACATTTCATAGCTCCGTAATTTGAACATTTCCTGGTTAATCACTTTAAGGGCCTGGTTAGTACTTCGGTGGGAGGCTACCTGGGAAGACCAGGTCCTGGCATGGGAAGAACTTCGGAAAGTCTGCACACCCCTTTCACCTTCTCCACATTTTATTATGTTACGACTTATTCTACAATAGATTGAGTTCTTTTTTTTGTCACAAACTTTTACACAAAATAACCCATAATGACAAAGTGAAAGCAGGTTTTTAGACATTTGTGCTAACTTATTAAAAATCAAAATGTAAAATATCATATGTACACAAGTGTGCACACCCTTTGATATGACACCCAAAAGTGAGCTGAGGTGCATTTTGTTTCCACTGATACTGCTTGAGATGTTTCTACAACTTAATTGGAGTCCACCTGTGGTAAATTCAATTGCTTGGACATGATTGGGGATTGCCAACGCCTGCCTACAGTATATAAGGTCCCACAGTTGACAGTGCATGTCAGAGCAAACTCCAAGCCACGGGGTCAAAGAAATTATTTGCAGACCTCAGAAACAGGATTGTGTCAAGGCATAAATCTGGAGAAGGGTACAGAAAAATTGCTGCAGCTTTACAGGTCCCAAAGAGCACAGTGGCCACCATCATTTGTAAATGGAAGAAGTTTGGAACCACCAAAAATCTTCCTAGACATGGCCACCCGGCCAAACTGAGCGATCGGGGGAGATGGGCCTTGGCCAGGGAGGTGAGCGGGAACCCAAGGGTCACTCTGACAGAGCTCCAGCGTATCCTTGTGGAGATGGGAGATCCTTTCAGAAGATCAACCATCCAGGCAGCACTCCACAAATCAGGCCTGTATGGTAGAGCGGCCAAACGGAAGCCACTCCTTAGTAAAAGGCACATGACAGCCTGCTTGGAGTTTGCCAAAAGACACCTAGAGGACTCTCAAACCATGAGAAACAAGATTCTCTGGTCCAATGAAACCAAAATTGAACTTTTTGGCCTGAATACCAAGTGTCACGTCTGGAGGAAACCAGGCACCGTTCATCACCTGGCTAATGCCATTCCTGCAGTGAAGCATGGCAGTGGCAGCATCATGATGTGGGGATGTTTTTCAGCAGCGGGAACAGGGCGATTAGTCCTGATAGATGGAAAGATGAATGCAGCTAAGTACACTGAGATCCTTGAAGAAAACCTGCCCCAGAGCGCTCTGGACCTCAGACTGGGGTGAAGGTTTACCTTCCAGCATGACAACGACCCGAAGCACACAGCCAGGAGAACAAAGGAGTGGCTTAGGAGAAAGTCTGTGAATGTCCTTGAGTGGCCCAGCCAGAGCCCAGACCTGAATCCAGTTGAACATCTGTGGAAGGAGCTGGAAATGGCTGTGTACCGATGCTCCCCATCCAACCTGACAGAGCTTGCAAGGATATGCCAAGAGGAATGGGCAAACATGTCCAGAAACAAGTGTGCCAAGCTCGTAGCTTCTTTCCCAAGACACCTTGAAGCTGTAATTTGCTGCCAAAAGTGCATCAACCAAGTATTAGGCTAAGGGTGTGTACAGATATGTAATCCCTAAATAACCTATTTTTGTCAGTAAAATAAAATTGCATATTTTCTGAAATCCTGCTTTCACTTTGTCATTATGGGCTATTTTGTGTAGAATTTTGTGACAAAAAATGAGCTCAAGCTATTGTAGAATAAGTCTGTAATGTAATAAAAGGTGGAGAAGGTGAAAGGGGTGTGCAGACTTTCCGGCTTGACTGTATTTAAAAATAAAGTAGCATTCGGTAACACTTGAATTGTTCGGAGCAGGCTGATGTTGTTGTTATTGTTGTTTGTAAATGTTTAGATGTATAAGAGGAGCTGTGATAACATGTCAGCGAGGTCATCGGACAGTGACGTAAGTGACGTGTCAGCCGTCTCGCGAGCCAGCAGTGCCTCTCGTCTCAGCAGCGCCAGCTACATGTCTGTCCAATCAGAGAGGCCACACGGACGGATCAGGTTGGAGAAACTCTACGTACATATGTCAAAAACATATATGCACGTATACAAACATGGATAACAGCCAATCAGATACATGCATACGATCAGGACATATCTTTTATTGTCTTCTCCTTTCCTGTCAGTAATCTCAGGCTCAAACTGTCAAGCTTTAAAATAATTTTTAAAATGTCTGCAGCTATAATCATGGCATCTATGTTTCCTCAAGACTCTTTGGTTTCATCTCATTCTTTATTTTTGCATAGCTTTGCATGTCTGCGTCCATTATGCATGCTGCTGTCTATCTCTTGTCTGTCTATCGTCTTCTTTTGCTATGCCGTCGGGGTTCAAAGGTCAAAATCATTGGAGAATTGCAAAGGGGAAGAGAAAAGGGAGAGGAGGATCTCATGGGGGGTGAGCGGGCCAGGGCAGAGGAGGAGTCTGGGGAAGAGGCGATTCTCAGAGGAACTGAGACGCCGGCGCCACACTGTGGCCGGAGATGTCAGGTAACTACAAGATGGACAGGAATCCAAGAAAACTGATCTGGGATCAGTCATCAGTAATCACTCTTTATAGTTATTTATACTTTAATAACACTCGACTGGTATCAGAGAATAGCAATCTATTGTTGTTATTATTATTATTATTATTATTATTATTATTATTATTATTATTTAGTACTGAATGAAGATGACATTTAGTCTAAAACTCTTCAATGTTCAAGAATTATAATTAGTATCACAATTTTTCTTAAGAACATCACCATCATAAGGCTGATCTCAGACCAGGTGATAATCTGAAACAGTGTTGAAAGTGTGTGCAAACAAGAACAAACTAAATTCTAGATTTTATGAATCCCTATGATGAGGAGAGACTATAAAAAAGACTCTCAGTCTCCAGAGAGTGGTCTGTATTATGTAGTTCAGAGCAGACAAAATGTACATACGGCCCCGCTGCTCAGGAAGCCAACTGGAGGCTCCTGAGACGCTTTCGGAGACTCGGAGGCTAAAAAGATTTCACAGACCAATGAAGGATTTTGCTGTTAATTCATTCCAGCCAGGCCAGACAACCCACATTATTCTATCCACATTCACTGGATATGAACAATCGCACGCTCTGATTGGCTGCTCTATTACTAGGCTATCGGCTCATAGACCATGAGTAGAGAAAAACAAAATGGCGGAGCGTGTTGCTGAACCAACCAAGGATGAAATAAAAACTCTACTCGAAAACAAAACCCAAAAAATACACAAAAAAGCATCAAAATATGGGATAAAAGTATCTGGTGGTAAAAACGTTTTTTTTTAAAAGAATTATTATTATTATTATTATTATTGCATTTTTCACAAATTGTTCCTGTCATTTCGCCTGTTTGTTTACATTCTTCATTTTTAAGCACTGAAATTTGTTGAATTTTTTTTTTAGACTGGTTCAAAAGCTCAAAGAAGTTTGAAAATTACAGAACTGAAATGTCCAAGGAAGAATTAAATAAACGTCTAAAGCTCTTCTATACCTCGGCACGACAGCAAGATGGCACTTTCTACAAAAACAAAACAAAAGTCAATTAGTTTGTAAAAAGTTTTTATTTACTGAATTTGCAAAAAATAAAAATGATGTTTCTCAAAATCCAGTGAATGTGGATCAAATAAAACATTTATTCCAATCAATCTCATCATACATGGCTTATCGCCGACTCAGTGCTACGCGCTTCGTCGGCGATCAGCTCATGTACGACTCGATTTCGGGGAATTACTGTTAAATATGACACAGATGAACGTGTTGTATTATGTCCCTTTTATACTTAAGTCATTCGTTCAAAACCTTTTAGCTGCATGAATGCCATACCGCTTCTTACTGAGAATTTTATAAAATGAAGGTCATCAGATATCAAGTTGCCCTCTCTGAATGCAGAATTTCAGGGTGTGTTTACTTATGTAAGTGCAGTACTGGTCAAAAGTTTGGACACACCTACTACTCATTCATAGGCTTTTTTGTATTTTTTATTTTTGACATTCTAGAACAATACTGAAGATATCAAAACTATGAAATAACATCTGGAACATATATATGTTATTTACCAGCTGGGAGGTCCGTATCGTGAAATACCGTGACCGAGGTCTTGAAAGTACTGAGCGAGGCCCTCTGGGCCGAGGTTAGTATTTAAGGCCAAGGTCACAGTATTTCACCATATGGACCGACCTTAAGCTGGTAAATAATATATTTATTTTTTTCTTTACCAAATTCTAACAGAAAACGAGAGCGCCCGAAAGGGAAAACCGAGGCGAGCCGCCATTTTGAATCCTCATTCATGGCTGTAATGCAAATGGCTTCCTCCTCGGTATACAAGTGCACTTCCATGGCAGGAAAAAAACTACATTTTGCCGCCTATGTAGTCCCCTATTTATACAAAATTGAGTCATTCAGGATTCAGCCATGTTTTTGCTCGGCGTTAGCAACAGTTACAGGTTTTTAGCTTTCTCCTGAAATGTTTTATTTTATTTCTTCTTCCTCAGGGTAGTAAAACTCACTTTCACTGTGAAGACTGTGGTTAGCGCTGTCACCTCACAGCAAGAAGGTCCGGGTTCGAGCCCCGTGGCTGGTGAGGGCCTTTCTGTGTGGAGTTTGCATGTTCTCCCCGTGTCCGCGTGGGTTTCCTCTGGGTGCTCCGGTTTCCCCCACAGTCCAAAGACATGCAGGTTAGGTTAACTGGTGACTCTAAATTGACCGTAGGTGTGAATGTGAGTGTGAATGGTTGTCTGTGTCTATGTGTCAGCCCTGTGATGACCTGGCGACTTGTCCAGGGTGTACCCCGCCTTTCGCCCGTAGTCAGCTGGGATAGGCTCCAGCTTGCCTGTGACCCTGTAGAACAGGATAAAGCGGCTAGAGATAATGAAAATGAGGATTCAGCCATGTTTTTGCTCGCCGTTAGCTACAGTTAGAGGTTTTTAGCTTTCTCCTGAAATGTTTTCTTTTATTTATTCTTCCTCAGGGTAGTAAAACTCGCTTTTGCTGTGAAGACTGTTGTTATCACTATCCATGATGTAAAATTAATGCTATTATGCTGAGAAATGCTGGCAAAAATTTATAAGATTTTTGATAAAAATCTTATAAATAAATCTTATAAAAAGATAAATGTTGACAAAAATTGCCACTGTTTGTTGTTGTGAACGAGCGAGTTGCCAGAGATCCATAACTGGGGTCCGTACCGTAGGATACGGACACGCTCACCAGCCAATCAGAGCGCAGGATTTGATGGAAACCGGACTGCGAAAAAAATAAACGGAGTTATGTGGTAAACAAAAAAATGCAAAAAAAAAAAATTTAAATAAAAAAAATTGATATTTCTGATTCTCAAAGTATCCAGTGTTTACCTTGATAATGCTTTACACACTATTGGCATTATCTTAACCAGCTTCATGAGGTCGTCACCTGGAATGCTTTTCAATTAACACATGTGCCTCGTCAAAAGTTAATTAATGGACGAGTTTCTTGCTGCCTTAATGCGTTTGAGATCAAATAAGTAATAAAAATACAGTAAACAGCCCTATTCAACACCACAACTGTAGTAATATGGACTTATTGACTGAGTGGGCGGCCAGATGGGAAATTATTTGGCTCGAGGTCATGCTGTACAAACTGAGCACGGCGAGGTCCGTATAAATGACCAAGAGCAAAATATTTTTCCATCCAGCCCGACCTAAATCAGTCAATAAGCATTTTATCGTATGACCTTTTTAAACAAACATACATAGTGGAAAACAATGAACAACAGTGTGTGTGTGAAAAACGCTTGGACTTCAGGACTTCCCTGGACTTTTTAAAGTCTTCATCTTTCAGGATGTTTATCTTACTGTTGTTGTTGTTGTTGTCGTCAAGGTAGCGTTGAATACTTTGAAAAGGAAGACAAAGTGTCAAGTTCGTAGTCTCAATTTCCTTGATTCTTCGCTTGTATGTAGAAACAACATAGCAAGCTGTCTCGCTCCTGAGAGAGAATGACTTGTGTCTCTTTCTCCTTAACTTCAGCAAGAAATCTTTTCAAAACATTTGTCATACTTGTTTTTTTTTAACGGTGTTTTCTTGTTGTTGTCCTTGTATAAACAAGTGAATTTCTTCACTCGAAAGTACCTTTTTTTTCATTTCCTTCAACAATTTCAGCTTGTTCAATGAGGTCTGTGTCTGAAAAATCATCTGGATCATAAAATTCACGTTCACTGTGCTCAGTTGTGTCGCTCGTTTTTTAAAATAACAATTAGGAGCAAAATGAAAACGGCGGAAGCGATGGAAACAGGTCCAGGGCTGCATATTGCTTTTTCCAGACCGGATTCAAAAATCCATACCTGCCCAGTCATGTGACTTTTCCCAATGGTTTTATTAAGAGTGTGCGCCGGTCCGTACGGGTCATATGATAATCCATATTATGTCAAGAACCAACTCAGCTAAGCAAAGAAAAACGTTTTCCAACTTTATTAAGTAGGCATATCAGGTGAAAATTCAAATTCAGTCCAAATTGCTTGAAACTACTCTCGTCGAATTCAGAATTGAATGCAGAACAACATACTTTTTATAGAATTAAAATGTGTACCGACAGGCGGCACGGTGGCGTAGTGGTTAGCGCTGTCGCCTCACAGCAAGAAGGTCCGGGTTCGAGCCCCGTGGCCGGCGAGGGCCTTTCTGTGTGGAGTTTGCGTGTTCTCCCCGTGTCTGCATGGGTTTCCTCCGAGTGCTCCGGTTTCCCCCACAGTCCAAAGACATGCAGGTTAGGTTAACTGGTGACTCTAAATTGACCGTAGGTGTGAATGTGAGTGTGAATGGTTGTCTGTGTCTATGTGTCAGCCCTGTGATGACCTGGTGACTTGTCCAGGGTGTACCCCGCCTTTCGCCCGTAGTCAGCTGGGATAGGCTCCAGCTTGCCTGCGACCCTGTAGAACAGGATAAAGCGGCTAGAGATAATGAGATGAGATGAAAATGTGTACCCGTTCTTGAGATATTACCAATCAAAGATTGTAAAAGTGGCTTAATTTTTAGAAAACTGCCGTAATATTCTGTACGAGGATCACATGGTCCAAAATGGGCCTCATTAACCAATGAGATCAAATGTTTTTTCTTAATCACTTTTCTGTTTTCCAAGATATTGACATGGAAATCGGCAGGCACATAGATGGTTGTATACTGAATAAAAGTTTGAAAAATTAGTAAAAACCAATCATGCAAATTACTATTTAATTTAGTATTAATTATGCTAATTAGGTAAAAAATGTTAAATCGGTACACTCTCTTCTTCAAAGTTTCACCAAATGGCTTTATTTGTGCAATATAAAGCTGATCTTAACTCTTTTATACATCACAAAGAAGGAGAAATCAATGTTAATTATAAAATACGCATAAATAAGCATTAAATGTCATTCAAGTCTACCGTTCTCTATCAAAATAAAAAAGTAATAAAAGAGTATTTCTAATCCCCTCTTTCTGCTCTGTAGGCCTTTGTATTTCTCAAAAGTAGGGCCGACTAGTGTTTATATTAAAGAATGTAAATTGTTATTTCGATTAATATTCACAGCTTTCAAGGCGAACCTCAAAAAAACTGTCTGATCCACATCCAATAAACAATTCCAGTTAACTGAATTGAAATTGACGCTCGCGTTTCTGACTTCCACTTTTTTAAAATCTCATTCCGACCACTAAGATCTCAATATTTTTCATGAAAACAACTCCGGTTATATTCTAAAATAGTTATTTATTCACATGAATCAGTTTGATTTGAAAAAAATAAGTAGGCAAAGCTATGAAAACTCACTTCAGAGTCTCTCATGAAGCATAACATCAAAACTAGCAGACGGAAAATTTTGCTGAATACTTCATCAGAAACAGTGAGAGCGAGAGAACATCCCTATAAAAGTTATGATTGATATTCACAAGTAATCCAGTCAGAAACCGATCAGATGAGAGAGAGAGAGAGAGAGAGAGAGAGAGAGAGAGAGAGCCTGACCGCTTTCCCGTGACTCAAAAAGAAAAGCACCGGCAGTTTGTACCAACTTCAACCTGCGGTTACTCCCAAAGTACCGAACAGATCTTAACGAGATTAATTTCTTTGGAAAGCAGAGATTATAAGCTTTTTAATGATCGTATTCACGATAGAAGATATTCAAGAGTTAAGCAATGACAGATTTGGAAACTTACATGAGCATCTGCATGGACAATTTTCACAGCACGCCCAGCAAGCGTCTGATACGCCTACTTTAAGACATGAAGAAGTGTCTTCTCATTCATAAAGATAAAGAAAAAACATTGAATTAGAAGGTGTGTCTAAACTTTTGACTGGGACTGATGTCCGGAAAAATCTAATAATTGCTGTCCAGAACTTGACCCATGTGTTTACTACCTTTGCTTCATTTCTACTTTTCTTTCAACTGACATTATATAACCCGAGATTATTTCACTAATAACATACTGGTTCCAACTAAACTCAAACATCAGATACTATTGCGGAGGGACTGCGCTTGGTTTCTCCTGCTTTTTTCACACACACCCACTTTCCTGGCACACACCCACTCCTACACACCCACACCGCGAAGCTGTTATTTTGCATGTGCTTTGTTCATTCTGCTCCTGCGTTCTTCATTCTCTGTGTGTACCCTGTCTCGTGTTTGTGTGTACCCTGTGTCTAATGTGTCTTTTAGAGCCTTCCTTGCATGCCTCCAGTCATATATCCGATGCTTGTCTGCTGCACCATCGCACGATCCCCTTCCACCAAGCACCCTGACAACCCGTCCTTCTCTTACCCCACTTCATTCCGGAGAGGAGAAGCCCACCACCTCCCTCCCGCTCCCTACACCAAGTGCACTCTTCTGTATGAGAGTTATTGGGGCTGGGGAGGGTGAAGAGAGTGTAACAGGACAATCCTGGAGCACTGTGACGTCCTCAGAGGACGCCGATATGCGCTGGCTCCTCCGGAGACACGCGGGGCACAACAGTGCTCTGCTACACTGCTGTGTTCAGAGACATGAATGCTAATGTTAGCGAGTCATTAGTACAGAGTACCGTACATGACTGACTGAATGAACACTGTCCTGGTTTTATGTTTATTAATCAACTATCATTTGATAAGAACACAAAATGTATATGAAACTAACCTGTGATAAAAGTTGTCAGAAGCGTGTTGTTCATATTCCTATAGCATCGATACAGTGGATATAGAAAGTGTACACACCCTGTTAAAATGATGGGTTTTTCTGATGAAAAAAAATGAGACCACAATAAATAATTTCAAAACTTTTCCCACCTTTAATGTGACCTATAACCTGTACAATTCAACTGAAAAACAAACATCTGTTAGGGGGAAAAATGTACAATAAGCTGGTTGCATAAGTGTGCACACCCTTAAACTAATACTTTGTTGAAGCACCTTTTGATTTAATTACAGCATTCAGTCTTTTTGGGTCGGAGTCTATCAGGCTGCCACATCTAGACTTGGCAATATTTGCCCACTCTTCCTTGCAAAAGCGCTCCAAATCTGTCAGATTGCGAGGGTGTCTCTTGTGCACGGACCTCTTCAGGTCACCCCACAGATTTTCAATTGGATTTAGGTCTGGGCTCTGGCTGGGCCGTTCCAAAACTTTTTTGGGGTCATTGTGATACTGAAAGATGAAATTAATCTTCAGAACTGTTCATAATTCCCTCCACCTTGACTAAAGCCCCTGTTCCAGCTGAATAAAAACAACCCCAAACCATGATGCTGCCACCACCATGCTTCACCGTGGGTATGGTGTTCTTTAAGTGATGCGCAGTGTTGTTTTTGCCCCAAACATACCTTTTGGAATTGTGGCCGAAAAGTTCAACCTTCAGACCATAACGCATTTTCCCACATGCTTTTGGGAGAGTTGATGTATTTTTTTTTTGCAAAATTTAGCCGGGCCTGGGTGTTTTTCTTTGACCCAACCTCATAGTCCAGACATATGGAGAATACGGGAGATTGTTGTCACATGTAGTACACAACCAGTACTTGCCAGAAATCCCTGCAGCTCCTTCAGCATTACTGTAGGCCTCTCGACAGCCTCCCTGACCAGTTTTCGTCTTGTCTTTTCATCAATTTTGGAGGGACGTCCAGTTCTCAATAATGTCACTGTTGTCCCATATTTTCTCCACTTCTTGATGACGGTCTTCACTGTGCTCCATGGTATAGCTAATGCTGTGGAAATGTTTTTGTAGCCCTCTCCTGACTGATATCTTTCAACAATGAGATCCCTGTGATGCTTTGTAAGCTCTCTGTAAACGCTGGCTTTTGCTGGAGGATGCAACTGAGTAAATGTCTGAACTTTATTTGGGGTTAATCAGAGTCATTTTAATTGATGGCAGGTGTGAACCCAAAAAGACTGAATGCTGTAATTAAATCAAAAGGCGCTTCAACAAAGTATTAGTTTAAGGGTGTGCACACTTATGCAACCAGCTTATTGTACATTTTTTATTTTTTATGTTTTTCCCCCAACAGATTTGTTTGTTTTCAACTGAATTGTACAGGTTATAGGTCACATTAAAGGTGGGAAAAGTTTTGAAATTATTTATTGTGGTCTCGTTTTTTTACATCAGAAAAACCTATCATTTTAATGGGGTGTGTAAACTTTTTATATCCACTGTATAAACACCCTTTCTGACAACTGACATAAACCTCCATAAACATTTTATACAAGCTGATCCCAGTCGGTGCCAACTGTCATAAGGACTGATTCTGTCCAGTCAAGCTGACATAACACCATGTGTTATATGGACACGAGTGTTTTACTGGGAAATACACCACTCGTATTTTTCATACGAGCTCCATCCGGGACACGGAGAACCAAAACCGGGACATAAATCTCTATATGTCACTCGTGAAGAAATCGGTGAATTGTTTTGACAAACTTGGATACTTTTTGTTTGTGAATGTGTCGATCTAATAAAAAGAAAATCACACGTTGACTTGAAGATATGAAGTTTATCTTCTCGTGTTGAAAAACTTGTATTTTTTTGTATGAAATACATCACGGATCTGAGCGACATATTAAAATAATATTGGCTGGCTTTTTTTTTGTGGTATATCAGATATATTCCATTCAGCTAGTATGATAGTGAACAAGTTGAAGATGAATAGCTGAATGAAATATATCTGATAGACCACGAAAAAAGCCAGACATTCTTATTATTATTATTATTATTATACATTCCTTTCGAGTGTTCAACGCGTCTTTCTCTTTCAAAATTCTCTCAAAATCTTCCGTATTTAACGAAGCAAACCTGGCGGCCATGTTTGTTCACAAATTGTCAGTCGCATGTGACGTGATGTTGTCTTGACAACCATGCAATATCGTCAACCATATTCAACGCTCATTCTCCACTGGGTAGAGTGATGTAATACATGTAGGATAAGCGATACGCTAACAATATGCAGAAGCATGCCATTGAACCAAATGAATGAAACCCGCTAGAAGGGAATAGAACACGTTTTTATTCCATCGAAAAAGTGTCCTGTATGTATAATAAGTCCCAATATTTCACTCCGATGACCTCACTCCCAGTGTTTTCCTGCTGACTAGACGCTTTGCTCACTCGTGATATATCCATTCATCACTCAAAGATAAACTTCATATCTTTGCACAACTGTGTAATATCCTCTTATGTACATAACACAGCGAGGTGACGTAGATTTTTGTGGACATAAGGTGCGTTAAAACACTTTCTGGGCTGACTTACATTCAGACACCATGATGGTTTATTCTGTATCTCAGCGTGTTTCTGGTCAAACATCAAACCCAAACTCAGAAAAAAACAGACATAACTCTGTCATAGTGGTGTCCTGACATTGTCAAAAGCTTTTATTTAAAATTAAATTAAATTAATAAATAAATAAGGTCCATAGAAAATATAAACAACTTACTCATTAGGCAATCCTGAATTTGCCAAAGATATTGATAAACTATTATAAATATTAACGATACCATAGAATTTGTTTATTCAGTATTTGCAATTGTTGTATTTTGATGTTTAAATAGAAGGTATGAGACTTTGGTCAAGGTGAAAAATGCCCAGATGTGGTTTTACATGCTCATGTACAACCCTGTGATTTGGCTCGAGAATGAAACAAGCTATATTCCCTTTTTGGTGTGTCATTAATATGTTAATGAGCTCTGCTCTGATTGGCTGGTTTGCAGCTGGTGTGTGTCACTAAGGTGTGATTGTCCATGTCCATGGGCCATGGTGCATTCTGGGAAATGCAGTCCTGTGTACATAAGCAAGGTCATTATACTGGTCTGAGTTTCCTAAAAGCATCGTAGCACAAAGATCATCGTTAAATGGTAAAGCGAGCATCACAATGAACACTCTCCTAATTAAGATGCTCTTAGCATTAAGAGGCTTTTGGGAAACCCACCCCTGCTTAGTCAAGTCAAGTCAAGTTTATTTGTATAGCGCTTTTAACAATAAACATTGTTGCAAAGCAGCTTTACAGAATTTAAACGACTTAAAATATGAGCTAATTTTATCCCTAATCTATCCCCAATGAGCAAGCCTGTGGCGACGGTGGCAAGGAAAAACTCCCTCAGATGACATGAGGAAGAAACCTCGAGAGGAACCAGACTCAAAAGGGAACCCATCCTCATTTTGGCAACAACAGACAACATGACTATAACATTAACAGTTTTAACATAAAGTCAGCTTCGTTGGTGCTATAAACCCCCCACCGACGGAAACCCTGAGCGCAAAACCGTTCACGACAACCGCAGTCCCAAAGTCAGCAAGTCAACTGCAGTCCTAAAGTCAGCAAGTCAACTGCAGTCCCCAGCCACAAAAGCACCACTGCAAGAGTCCAGTGTGTCCTCCAGGCGTGACCCCCAACTGTCCACATGGGGCCGTCCTCCACAGGAGCGATGCGATGAGACTCCAACCAGACACAGGGCACCAGAATGGATCAGGCAGGTCCAAGGAGCAGAAGAGGTCAGCTTAGTTAGGACTTGAGGTTTAGTGACTCGACTACAACACTAACTTTCACTATGTATCTCACTATGCAAGCCAGTTGTCATAACAATTTAGCCTGGAAAGTGATATAACACAACCTTATGTCATCATAAATCTGTCACGTCACTTGGGGGCGATGTCAACTTGACATGACATTGAGGAAGGCAAACTTTCTGAGACTTGATGCTTGTTGGCGTTAGCATTAAAAAAATGTTTATAGGTTTTATCAACTGGGTTATGAAGGTGTTATGCAGGCTTATAACCACTTTATCATTTTATAAAATATTCTGAGTTAAAGTAAGCAGAAATATATTTTCAACTATTGGTAAGAATAAAGCTTTAATTTGAATCAATAAAATACTTGAAACTCTACAGGAAATTACATAGTGACAAAAGTTAATTGTTATCTGATTTAAAAAAAAAAAAACATATGCCAAATGAATGGAAAGTTGAATGAGATGTTCAGTTGTAGTGCTTCATTTTGACATAAAACCTTAAAGCTAGACGGCCTTTCAATTTCATAAAATCAGTGAAATTTAGTTCCCTCTGAAATTTGGTCATTGTGATATGTTTATTTCTGTAATATCTCACAAAATATCAGGTCATTCTGTAGCTGGGAAGTTATTTAATTTCAGAGGATTCCCTCAAGCAGACAGGGAAGTCCATGTGCGCATGCGCAGGTTTACCACCTTCTTCTTCTTTTGGGTTTTACAGCAGCTGGCATCCACAGTGTCACATTACTGCCATCTACAGGTTTACCTTTGACCGTGCACCAACAGTTCCATCATTCTGTCGCTAAACGAACAGCTGATCACACCGAAGTGCTTGCTGACCGCCGATATTTATTAGTTTGGTCCTGCGTTTCCTTTCCTTCGTATATAACATAACGTCTTTTCTTCTCACTTTCCATTACTGTAGCCGGTCTTCCATGTTTCACTCGTGTCCTTTATTTTTCTCTCCTGTTTCAAATTTGTATCCCGCAATGCCTTGCGCAAACAGGGAAAGCCCACCATGTGACGCATGACGTAGTATCTTGAATTGGGTCATGGTGAAGCAGGAAAAAATAGCGGAGAATTTAGGGCCACGTGGTCCTAAATTCATTAATTGTTCTATTAAAAAAAACCTAATAAAATTGGAAGTCTGTGATTTTGAATTCAGTAGCTTTCGATCCACTAAACAAAAATGATTGGGTGTCGGGGAAAATTCTTTTTATGACCTAAACTTGAAAAATCTGAAAGGCAGTCCAGCTTTAATCTTAATTCTCTCTGAAAGTCAAAATGAACCTTTTTGTGTTGTTGCTGGTTTTTTTTTTTTTTTGGTCCAACATGAAACTTTATGTGCTTGGCTCAATTCCTCTAATAAATATGAAAAAGATTTTACTGATCATTTGTCAGATGCTTTTATTAAAAAATACAAACGTGAGTGTGACAATAAGCAGCACATCTTCTTAACCAGTGAGTTACTGAATGAAATACACTCATTTATATTCATGTGATGACGGAGTAAACAGGATATGAGTGTTGAGAGTTTGGCCTTGGGACTTTTCGCTCTCTGTTCCAGTCGGCAGGTTCGGGCCTCGGCGGGCCGCAGCATGTTAAAGAGCACGAGTGTGAGCGGTGAAATCAACACACCGGAGCGTACAGACGGCAGCCAGTCGGACACAGCGCTCGGCACGGTGGGCAGCAGCAGCAGCAAGAAGCGTCGTGCCAGCCTCAATGCCCGCTTTGTAGCCATTGTGGGGAACAGGCGTAGCCGCAGCACCTCCCAGATCAGCCAGACAGGTCAGACCTTTTCATCAGCTTTACCTCCAGTGAGCAGTTACTCTGTATTAGTCTTAGATTATGTGTGTTGGCCACTAAGACTGGGCAATATAACAATATAACATCAGTACTGTAATAAATGATTTCATAATATGCTTTTCTGAGATATCTTGGATAAGTATGTTGTTATATAAATTTAAATTTTTTAAAATAATTACTTTTAACTTTCATTATTTTTTTCTGGATTATAAATGTGTTGATTAATAAACCCATTTGTGATTTTTTTTATCATGTAATAAAAAAACCAGAAATTCATTTATTAATAATTAACTAATTTATTTTTATTCATCTCATAGTTTGTGTGCACTGTGTGTCATTGAAATTTCTTCGAGAATAGTGATATATTTTGATAATATCACCAACACCTATGGACCAGACAAGACCATGTGAAATGAGTAACGATAAAAACAATAACATGTTAACGCACACTCATTAATATAAATCTTGCAGCTGGAACGACTGTCCCAGCTGCTGTTAGAGAAAGTGAATCACCTTCTGACTGATCAGATTTGAGAACTCAATAAACGAATGTTGAAATGTCGCATCAATCTGATAAACTATTCTTTGCATTTATAAGCCTCAAATCATAGTCTGTATATTCTTCAAGAAATACTGGTATGAGTCAGTTCTCAGATATTTGTAATTATTCTAGCCACATTCAGTGGATATGAGCAATTGTGTGCTCTGATTGGCTACTCTACTACTAGGATATCAGCTCATATACCGTGAGTAGAGAAAAACAAAATGGCGGAGCATGTTGCTGAACCAACCGAGGACGAAATAAAAACTCTACTCGAAAACAAAACCCCAAAAAATACCAAAAAAAAGCAATAAAATATGGAATAAAAGTATTTGATGGTAAGAACGTATCATTTTTTATTTTTCGAGAATTATTATTATCGCATTTTTCACAAATTGCTCCTGTCGTTTCGCCGGTTTGTTTACATTCTAAGCAGAAATTATTTTGTCGGACGTTTTGTATAAAAAGTTTTTATTTATCGAATTTGCAAAAAATAAAAATGCTCTCTTTCTCAAAATCCAGTGACTGTGGATAGAATAAAACCGTTATTCCACTCAATCTCGTCGTACATGGCTTATAGCCTACTCGGCTCTTCGCGCCTCGTCGGCTATCAGCTCATGTACGACTCGATTTTGTGGAATAACTGTTAAATGTTTAGCCTCCTGGTCTTCCTGTTTCGTATCCCACAAAAAATTTGTACTTCAATCAAACTTGAACAAAGTTCTGTTTAATAAAAACACCCATGGCCATTTCTTTGCCCTTTAAAAGTCAGGAGTGACTCAGTGTTATTCACTGTAAGACGGCCGTTCATGCAGGGCCTGAGGTTCAGAGGCTAGCGTTTGCCCCGCTGCACTTGTTCACTTTGAAGCTGAGACACAATGCTCTCCATAATTATTGGCACCCCTTATAAAGATAAGTAAAAACGTTTGAAAAAATCCACCTTTTGGTGATGTTGTGTCATCTCACCATGAAAAATGAGAAAAATCCAACCTTTAATTGAAATACATTTATTCAGAGAAAACAAATCCCTCATTGAGAAATAATTATCTCATCTCATTTCATTATCTCTAGCCGCTTTATCCTGTTCTACAGGGTCGCAGGCAAGCTGGAGCCTATCCCAGCTGACTACGGGCGAAAGGCGGGGTACACCCTGGACAAGTCGCCAGGTCATCACAGGGCTGACACATAGACACAGACAACCATTCACACTCACATTCACACCTACGGTCAATTTAGAGTCACCAATTAACCTAACCTGCATGTCTTTGGACTGTGGGGGAAACCGGAGCACCCGGAGGAAACCCACGCGGACACGGGGAGAACATGCAAACTCCGCACAGAAAGGCCCTCGCCGGCCACGGGGCTCGAACCCGGACCTTCTTGCTGTGAGGTGACCGCGCTAACCACTACACCACTGTGCCGCCCAACGGTAATGTTGAAATTTTAAATTTTCAGTGGTCCAGAAGTAGCAGGTACAGGTACACAAGCCTAGAGCTCCCTCTTGCGGTTGTCAGTGTGAAAATAATGAACATGTGAAATTATATAATAATGTGTTAATAATTTCACATATAAGTCGCTCCGGAGTATAAGTCGCACCCCTAGCCAAACTATGAAAAAAAGTGTGACTTATAGTCCGGAAAATACTGTAAATACAGGGGTTCCAAGTGTGTGTATGTGTGTGTGTTTAATAATTATTTCTTGATGAGTCATTTGTTTTTCTCTGAATAAATGTATTGCAATTGAAGGTTGGATTTTTCTCATTTTTCCAGTGTGCGATGAAGTGACGTCACCAAAACGTGGATTTTTTTTTTAACCCTTTTTACTCATCTTTACAAGGGCCGCCAATAATCATGGAGGACACTGTACAAGCACATTAGAGACCTCTTAGGCCTGGAGCAACACTCCACTCTCTTCTGACATTTTGAAGTACAAAGACTCCGGCGAAGGAGATGGAGCCTTTTATTTCTGTGGAGTGAAAAACAAGCAGTTAGCTCAGCGCTCCTGGCTAACATTTCAATTAAAAACAAAACTGCTGCTGAGATTACTTTCACAGCTTCAAACGCTATATCAAAAATTGTGGTTTTTTTTTTATCTTATTATTATGAAGCTAGTTGAGTCGACGTTTGTGAATGATTGATTAAGCAGTTTTATAAAATTACACCTGCCAAAAGGTTACCCCAGATGTGCTATCAAAAGCAAATAAATGGCTGCCATTCCATTTCAGTAAAGATTAGCATTTCGTTACTGAGGTAAAATTAGCTTTCTGTACTAATTTGCTGCAAAATCAAGAGGCCTGTTTTCACATTTCCTTTTACTGGATTGTACTGTCTGTTTCCAGAGGCGTCCAATAAAAAGTCAAAGGGAGGTGGGACAATACAGCGGAGCCAGGAGACAGGCATGGCCGTCGAGCTGCAGCACAATATGAGTCGACAGCCGAGTCGCGAGTCCAACAACGGCAGCATGGCCAGCTACAACTCCGAGGGAAGGTGAGCCATCTTTTCTACTACTTTCAGATATAACCCCGATTCCAAAAAAGTTGGGACAAAGTACAAATTGTAAATAAGAACGGAATGCAATAATTTACAAATCTCAAAAACTGATATTGCATTCACAATAGAACATAGACAACATATCAAATGTTGAAAGTGAGACATTTTGAAATTTCCTGCCAAATATTGGCTCATTTGTAATTTCATGACAGCAACACATCTCAAAAAAGTTGGGACGGGGCAATAAGAGGCTGGAAAAGTTAAAGGTACAAAAAAGGAACAGCTGGAGGACCAAACTGCAACTCATTAGATCAATTAGCAATAGGTCATGAACATGACTGGGTATAAAAAGAGCATCTTGGAGTGGCAGCGGCTCTCAGAAGTAAAGATGGGAAGAGGATCACCAATCCCCCTAATTCTGCACCGACAAATAGTGGAGCAATATCAGAAAGGAGTTTGACAGTGTAAAATTGCAAAGAGTTTGAACATATCATCATCTACAGTGCATAATATCATCAAAAGATTCAGAGAATCTGGAAGAATCTCTGTGCGTAAGGGTCAAGGCCGGAAAACCATACTGGGTGCCCGTGATCTTCGGGCCCTTAGACAGCACTGCATCACGTACAGGCATGCTTCTGTATTGGAAATCACAAAATGGGCTCAGGAATATTTCCAGAGAACATTATCTGTGAACACAATTCACCGTGCCATCCGCCATTGCCAGCTAAAACTCTATAGTTCAAAGAAGAAGCCGTATCTAAACACGATCCAGAAGCGCAGACGTCTTCTCTGGGCCAAGGCTCATTTAAAATGGACTGTGGCAAAGTGGAAAACTGTTCTGTGGTCAGACGAATCAAAATTTGAAGTTCTTTATGGAAATCAGGGACGCCGTGTCATTCGGACTAAAGAGGAGAAGGATGACCCAAGTTGTTATCAGCGCTCAGTTCAGAAGCCTGCATCTCTGATGGTATGGGGTTGCATTAGTGTGTGTGGCATGGGCAGCTTACACATCTGGAAAGACACCATCAATGCTGAAAGGTATATCCAGGTTCTAGAGCAACATATGCTCCCATCCAGACGACGTCTCTTTCAGGGAAGACCTTGCATTTTCCAACATGACAATGCCAAACCACATACTGCATCAATTACAGCATCATGGCTGTGTAGAAGAAGGGTCCGGGTACTGAACTGGCCAGCCTGCAGTCCAGATCTTTCACCCATAGAAAACATTTGGCGCATCATAAAACGGAAGATACGACAAAAAAGACCTAAGACAGTTGAGCAACTAGAATCCTACATTAGACAAGAATGGGTTAACATTCCTATCCCTAAACTTGAGCAACTTGTCTCCTCAGTCCCCAGACGTTTACAGACTGTTGTAAAGAGAAAAGGGGATGTCTCACAGTGGGAAACATGGCCTTGTCCCAACTTTTTTGAGATGTGTTCTTGTCATGAAATTTAAAATCACCTAATTTTTCTCTTTAAATGATACATTTTCTCAGTTTAAACATTTGATATGTCATCTATGTTCTATTCTGAATAAAATATGGAATTTTGAAACTTCCACATCATTGCATTCCATTTTTATTTACAATTTGTACTTTGTCCCAACTTTTTTGGAACCAGGGTTGTATATGGTGCCAGTCAAAAGTATGGACGCATCTTCAAAATCAGTGCACTTTTTTTTTCAATTTTGTGAATTAAAAGACACTTCATGTCTTAAAGTGATGATGGACGTCATTTCTCTTTACTTAAGCCCGGCGCACATGGGTGACTTCTCGTCGCAAGCGTATTACGATTTTCGGACGCAAGTTTCCCTTCTCGGGTAGCTGCGTGTGCGCGTTATCTGCGACCAGTGGGCGATTTGGGGGGGATGCAAGTCACGTGGAAATCATGGCAGGGATTGGCTTAGCCTTTAGAGGTGATCGCTTTGTTATCACAAAGACACGCACATGTGGCGATATCTCTGCAACAAGTCAGCGACTGGCGATTTTTTTTGTCGCAGAATATCAAGCATGTTTGATACCTGTGATCTGTCGCAAGTAACAAAAAATCGCCGTCGCAAATATCTGCACACGAAGCAATTTTTCGCTTGCGTCAAAAAGTTGCACAACCAAGCAACGGAAAATTGCCTGTGTGCTCCGGGCTTTAGTTGAGCAGGTCTTTTATTATTATTATTGTTGTTGTTGTTGTTATTATTATTATTATTATATTTTATTTTACTGACACAAAGGCTGTACAATATAACAAAAAAAAGACAATAGACAAATACAGTAGTATATAGACAGTGAATACAAGATATGTAATGAACCAAGGGGAGAGGTACAGTGCTCAGCATAAATGAGTGCACCCCCTTTGAAAAGTAACATTTTAAACAATATCTCAATGAACACAAACAGTTTCCAAAATGTTGACAAGACAAAGTTTAATATAACATCTGTTTAACTTATAACGTGAATGTAAGGTTAATAATATAACTTAGATTACACATTTTTTCAGTTTTACTCAAATTAGGGTGGTGCAAAAATGAGTACACCCCACAACAAAAACTACTACATCTAGTACTTTGTCTGGCCTCCATGATTTTTAATGACAGCACCGAGTCTTCTAGGCATGGAATGAACAAGTTGGTGACATTTTGCAACATCAATCTTTTTCCATTCTTCAACAACGACCTCTTTTAGTGACTGGATGCTGGATGGAGAGTGATGCTCAACTTGTCTCTTCAGAATTCCCCAAAGAAAATAATTTCTTTCCACCACAAAGGTGAAGGCTACAAGAAGATCAGCAAAGCTTTACTTATCAGTCAGAATACTGTAGCAAAAGTGGTACAAAAATTTAAGAAAGATGGAACTGCAACCATCTCACAGAGACGTCCAGGTCATCCACGGAAGTTAACACCTTGACCGGAGCGTCTTCTGATGAGAAGGGTTGAAGAAAATCAGCATGCAAGTTCACTACAGTCATCTAAAGAAATAGAAAGCCAAACTGGGGTGACTATTTGCCTTGACACAATACGGCGTACGCTGCAGAGGAATGGCATGCATGGATGCTGTCTACGAAAGAAGCCTCTCCTAAAGTCCAGGCACAAAAAAGCCCGCCTAGAGTTTGTCAGGGTCCATGCTGACAAAGATGAAGACTACTGGGACTCTATACTCTGGAGTGATGAGACCAAGATAAATGTTTTTGGAACTGACGGCTTCAAAACTGTATGGCGTCGCAAAGGTGAGGAATACGAAGAAAAATGCCTGGTGCCTACAGTGAAACATGGTGGTGGCAGTGTCCTTATGTGGGGCTGCATGAGTGCTGCTGGTGTCGGGGAGCTGCATTTCACTGACGGCATCATGAATTCACAGACATATTGCTCTGTACTGAAAGAGAAGATGCTACCATCACTCCATGCTCTTGGTCGTCGTGCACTTTTCCAACATGACTAAACACACATCTAAGGCCACTGTTGGATTTCTGAAGAAGAACAGGGTGAAAGTGATTCAGTGGCCGAGTACGTCTCCTGATCTGAACCCAATCGAACACCTATGGGGAATTCTGAAGAGACAAGTTGAGCATCACTCTCCATCCAGCATCCAGTCACTAAAAGAGGTCGTTGTTGAAGAATGGAAAAAGATTGATGTTGCAAAATGTCTCCAACTTGTTCATTCCATGCCTAGAAGACTTGGTGCCGTCATTAAAAATCATGGAGGCCATACAAAGTACTAGATGTAGTAGTTTTTGTTGTGGGGTGTACTCATTTTTGCACCACCCTAATTTGAGTAAAACTGAAAAAATGTGTAATCTAAGTTATATTATTAACCTTACATTCACGTTATAAGTTAAACAGATGTTATATTAAACTTTGCCTTGTCAACATTTTGGAAATTGTTTGTGTTTATTGAGATCTTGTTTAAAATGTGGGGGTGGACTCATTTACGCTGAGCACTGTAGATTTTTAAAGGGCAAATTAAATCCTTGAGTGATTTATACAGTATTAGTGATTTGTAGTTTATACGACGTAGCAGTCAAAAGTTTATACACCCCTACTCATTCATAGCTTTTTGTGTATTACTATTTTCTACACTGCAGAAGAATACTGAAGACGCCGAAACTATGAAACAACATATGGAACACACATGGAACCACTGTTTATCCACACACACACACACACACACACACACACACACACACACACACACACACACACACACACACACTTTTTTCCCTTTCCCTTCCTCTCTCCCTTTCTTTATCCCTCCCCTCCCCTCAGGCTACAGGAGTGACAGACCATATAAGAAATAAGGTGATTTTAAAAAAAAAAATTAGAACAACAGAGGTAATGCAAATAGAAGAGTAATGACAAAAAAGATAAAAAGCAGGAAAGATAAACCAAAAACAGAACCAGAAAGAAAGGAGGAAAAAAGAGAAGAAGGAAAAAAAAACTTGTAATACTTGTACAATGATCGCAATGCAAAAGTTGAGCGGTTTTTGACATAATATGGATTACTACAGTTATGATGTTGAATAGGGCTATTTACTGTATTTTTATTATTTATTATTTACTGTTTGATCTCAAACGCATTAAGAAGGTAAGAAACTCGTACAACCCCGATTCCAAAAAAGTTGGGACAAAGTACAAATTGTAAATAAAACGGAATGCAATGATGTGGAAGTTTCAAAATTCCATATTTTATTCAGAATAGAACATAGATGACATATCAAATGTTTAAACTGAGAAAATGTATCATTTAAAGAGAAAAATTAGGTGATTTTAAATTTCATGACAAGAACACATCTCAAAAAAGTTGGGACAAGGCCATGTTTACCACTGTGAGACATCCCCTTTTCTCTTTACAACAGTCTGTAAACGTCTGGGGACTGAGGAGACAAGTTGCTCAAGTTTAGGGAGAGGAATGTTAACCCATTCTTGTCTAATGTAGGATTCTAGTTGCTCAACTGTCTTAGGTCTTTTTTGTCGTATCTTCCGTTTTATGATGCGCCAAATGTTTTCTATGGGTGAAAGATCTGGACTGCAGACTGGCCAGTTCAGTACCCGGACCCTTCTTCTACGCAGCCGTGATGCTGTAATTGATGCAGTATGTGGTTTGGCATTGTCATGTTGGAAAATGCAAGGTCTTCCCTGAAAGAGACGTCGTCTGGATGGGAGCATATGTTGCTCTAGAACCTGGATATGCCTTTCAGCATTGATGGTGTCTTTCCAGATGTGTAAGCTGCCCATGCCACACACACTAATGCAACCCCATACCATCAGAGATGCAGGCTTCTGAACTGAGCGCTGATAACAACTTGGGTTGTCCTTCTCCTCTTTAGTCCGAATGACACAACGTCCCTGATTTCCATAAAGAACTTCAAATTTTGATTCGTCTGACCACAGAACAGTATTCCACTTTGCCACAGTCCATTTTAAATGAGCCTTGGCCCAGAGAAGACGTCTACGCTTCTGGATCATGTTTAGATACGGCTTCTTCTTTGAACTATAGAGTTTTAGCTGGCAACGGCGGATGGCACGGTGAATTGTGTTCACAGATAATGTTCTCTGGAAATATTCCTGAGCCCATTTTGTGATTTCCAATACAGAAACATGCCTGTATGTGATGCAGTGCCGTCTAAGGGCCCGAAGATCACGGGCACCCAGTATGGTTTTCCGGCCTTGACCCTTACGCACAGAGATTCTTCCAGATTCTCTGAATCTTTTGATGATATTATGCACTGTAGATGATGATATGTTCAAACTCTTTGCAATTTTACACTGTCGAACTCCTTTCTGATATTGCTCCACTATTTGTCGGCGCAGAATTAGGGGGATTGGTGATCCTCTTCCCATCTTAACTTCTGAGAGCTGCTGCCACTCCAAGATGCTCTTTTTATACCCAGTCATGTTAATGACCTATTGCTAATTGATCTAATGAGTTGCAATTTGGTCCTCCAGCTGTTCCTTTTTTGTACCTTTAACTTTTCCAGCCTCTTATTGCCCCTGTCCCAACTTTTTTGAGATGTGTTGCTGTCATGAAATTTCAAAAGAGGCAATATTTGGCATGAAATTTCAAAATGTCTCACTTTCGACATTTGATATGTTGTCTATGTTCTATTGTGAATACAATATCAGTTTTTGAGATTTGTAAATTATTGCATTCTGTTTTTATTTACAATTTGTACTTTGTCCCAACCTTTTTGGAATCGGGCTTGTACACTAATTACCTTCTGACAAGACACACGTGTTAATTGAAAAGCATTCCTTCATGCATATGGACTTTGTGAGGAGGAAACAAAGAAACAGCTGGGGACTTTAGCGCTTCGTGACTAAAAAAGTACCGTAAAATAACGACACATAGCAAGAAAAGTACTCGGAAAACACTAAGGTCATAGCTGAGAGGGATACAAACCTTTCACCAAGTCATCACTGCAAACTCGAGCATGCTTCGACTCGGCCCCCTTCGATTTCACTGAGAGGTTCAAAAGCCACCTTTCTCGATGTCTGTTTGTGAAATCCTGTGTTCGTTCACCCTTTTTTATTAGTTCACGGCGAACCCTGAAGAAACTTTTATCAGTTTCACGGTTTGCTCGATTCAAACAACCTAAAACAACGCAAGCGTAAGGCGTTTTTCATGCGAGCAGTGCACCTTCTCCATACAAACGCTTTGTCAGCTGAGCTTTGGTCGACCACCAGATAAAGTTTTGAATAACTAATGAGGCGGATGTGATGTCATGTGAAACCCAGGAATACCCTATTATGTTACTGACCTGTTTCCAGTTAACCAATTTTTTTTAGCATTATACAACTTTTTCAGTCTTTTGTTGCCCCTGTCTCAACTTTTCTGAAACGTGTTGCTGACATCAAATTCAAAATGAGCATATATTTTTCAAAAAACAATAAAAATTCTTAGTTCCAACATTTAATACGTTGTCTTTGTACTATTTTCAGTGAAATATAGGGTTTCCATGATTTGCAAATCTTCACATTGTGTTTTTATCTATGTTTTACACAGTGTCCCAACTTTTTTGGAGTTGGGGTTGTAATTTCATGAAACATTCACAAGACCGTTATGTATAATGTGGAAGATATAAACAAGCCGCTCTTTTCTTCTTTTTTTTGACGCTAATAAGACAAAAGTACATCATGTTACTGAGAAAACAGGAAGCACAAATTCCTCTTTTTCTGACTTTCCTGTGGTAGAAAACGTCCTGAAACGTACTGACTTTTACAACATGCTGACACCACAGACTCCTTCCATTACAGTCAGATAAACACCTCGTTAAATAAAATGCTATTATCACAATGATTCGAAGCATTTCTTTGCTTCTCTTGTTTTGTTTTGTTTTAATCTGTTTATTATTATTATTATTATTATTATTATTATCAACCTTACATTATGGAGTACATCACACATTTTTCTGAATGAGTTGTTTCTATAGAAACTAAAACATATTTGTGCATAACAGCCAGCGTTACTATCAGAGCTGCACTATTCGAAAAAAAAATTTAATTAACTCATTCTGATGCGAGGATTCAACACGGCTGTGGTATAACAGGATTTGTAAGCATACTCTGCCTGCAGAGCTCTCTATTACTGTCTCGTTTTCAGTCCCATCTTCCCAGCCGTGAGGGTGGACACTCAGTTCAGTGACTTCCTAGATGGACTGGGTCCTGCCCAGCTCGTGGGCCGACAAACTCTGGCCACTCCTGCTATCGGTGAGTGGCATTACGGTATACGTTTTCCTCTTTCCTATTGATTCTCAAATCTGTTGATATTTTACCGAAACCAGTTTTTAACTGTCAGGGTTGGCATAGTTTAGAATTGGTTCCATCTTGATCACTATTTTCAAAATAAAGCATTTTTTTCACAAGTCTTTTCTCAAGAATCGCTGTTTTACACACTGTACAGGAGACATCCAGATTGGCATGGTGAACAAGAAGGGAAAGCTGGAGGTGGAGGTGATCCGAGCCCGTGGCCTCATCCAGAAACCAGGATCCAAGTCTCTTCCGGGTCAGTCCTGTGAAATGCTGTACTGGTCACTGATGTGTTTATGAAGGAAGAAACGTAAAGTCGTTTATCATTATAAACATACAGTCAACAGTCAAATGTTTTTAATAATAATAATAATAATAATAATAATACATTTTATTTACAGAGCGCTTTTCTAAGTACTCAAAGACTCCTTACAAGGTCAAGGCAGGTTAATACAATAAAATAAACAATGCAGGAAAACATATAAAACATAAGTCCAAATTGTATTATAGATTATATGCAGTTCTGAAGAGTTTTTAAAGATGATTTGAAACTAAATAGGTCAGTGCAGTCACGAATGTGTTTGGGGAGGTAGTTCCAGAGGTAAGGGGCAGCAATAAAGAAGGCTCTGTCATCCCAAGTCCGGTGTTTGGTCCTGAGAGGTATGGATAGGAGTTTGGCATCAGAAGAACGGAGGGTGTGGGAGGAAGTATGATGGTGAAACCTCCGCCCACATCATAGACGTCTGGCGGCTGCTACTGCTGTGATCTACAAGATGCCCGCTAGCTCATGCCCACCAGACCTGTAGAGGATAGCTCCTCAGCTGTATGTGATCAGACGTGCAACTCACGCTAGCCTATCTATGCCAAGTCATGCATGCACTGAACCAATCTCAAGAACCTACTCCACAGGCAGGACCTTCATCCACACTGCGGTCCATATTTGGAACAGAATCCCAGATAGCATAGTTGTAGAGATTAGTGACGATAGCTTTCGGTCTTTCAAAACTCGTGTTCATCACTATTTGCTTTCCGTACTGTGATCTCATAGGCAGAACTTCTTGGTTGCCGTGAACCACTGATTGGCCCTTTTGTTTTACTATTATAGTGCTTTGTCACCCATGTTAGTTCATGACCTAGTCATACCTCTTGTGGCTATTGTTCACCATAGCTGATTATAATATATACAGTGGTGCTTGAACGTTTGTGAACCCTTTAGAATTTTCTATATTTCTGCATAAATATGGACTAAAGCATCATCAGATTTTCACACAAGTCCTAAAAGTAGATAAAGAGAACCCAGTTAAACAAATGAGACAAAAATATTATACTTGGTCATTTATTTATTGAGGAAAATGATCCAATATTACATATCTGTGAGCGGCAAAAGTATGTGAACCTTTAGGATTAGCAGTTAATTTGAAGGTGAAATTAGAGTCAGGTGTTTTCAATCAATGGGATGACAATCAGGTGTGAGTGGGCACCCTGTTTTATTTAAAGAACAGGGATCTATCAAAGTCTGATCTTCACAACACATGTTTGTGGAAGTGTATCATGGCACGAACAAAGGAGATTTCTGAGGACCTCAGAAAAAGCATTGTTGATGCTCATCAGGCTGGGAAATGTTACAAAACCATCTCTAAAGAGTTTGGACTCCACCAATCAGTCAGACAGATTGTGTACAGATGGAGGAAATTCAAGTCCATTGTTACCCTCCCCAGGAGTGGTCGACCAACAAAGATCACTCCAAGAGCAAGGTGTGTAATAGTCGGCAAGGTCACAAAGGACCCCAGGGTAACTTCTAAGCAACTGAAGGCCTCTCTCACATTGGCTAATGTTCATGAGTACACTGAACAACAATGGTGTGCATGGCAGGGTTTCTGGTAACTGATCAACAGTTACCAGAAACATTTAGTTGCGGTTATTGCTGCACAAGGGGGTCACACCAGATACTGAAAGCAAATGTTCACATACTTTTGCCACTCACAGATATGTAATATTGGATCATTTTCCTCAATAAATAAATGACCAAGTATAATATTTTTGTCTCATTTGTTTAACTGGGTTCTCTTTATCTACTTTTAGGACTTGTGTGAAAATCTGATGATGTTTTAGGTCATATATATGCAGAAATATAGAAAATTCGAAAGGGTTCACAAACTTTTAAGCATCACTGTACATTTTTCCTTATTTCATTGCTATTCTGGATTGCTATTTATTTCAACTCTGGCACTAATAGTGAGTCAACTGTGGAGTCTGTGCCAAACTAGGAACTACAAGGGAGTTCAGAAAAACAAAATGAAAATTTGAATGCATCACTGACTGCCAGGCTTGTAGTACTTGAGTCCAGGACTCGGACTCGGGTCTGACCTCGTGCCCTAATTTTAAGGACTCGTGACTTGACTTGGACTTGAGCACTGATGACTTGGACTTGGACTCGAACTCAAACTCGTGCATTAACTGCATTCAGACTCATAAATTGGAAATGAGGACTCAGATTTTTTTTTTTAGATGCATTATGTTTGTGTAACATAGCTATGTTTTTGAAACATACACAAGTTCATTTGTTACAATAAAGCACGTTTGTGAGAATGTTGTTTTTGACATGGATGCTTAACATTAGTGCCACCAGCCTTTTCCTAAATATTCCTGAGAGAAGACATATTTTTATGAATTTATTGTTGGCTATGGTATAGGACGTACATCTTCACACTACTCAAAGCTATCAATGTGTTTTAGAGAGTGTTACATTATGTTCATGGCATTTAGCGGACACTGTTAGCCAGAGTGACGTACAACATACCCAGAGCAAATACTGGGGAGCAGTTGGGGTTAGGTGCCTTGCTCAAGAACACTTCAGCCATTCTTGCTGGTCCAGGGAATTAAACCAGCAACCTTTTGGTCCCACAGCTGCTTCTCTAACCATTTGGCCATGGCTTCCCTATGTGCATGTGTGATAGCTGTGTCATTTGTGTCGGACTTGACTCAGATCAATAGTGGACTCGACTCAAAATTTTCTTTAATGACTTGGACTTGAACGCTGGGGACTCGAGACTGGACTTGGACTCAAGGTTTTGTGACTCGACGACAACACTGCTGACTGCAATGTCCAAAACAGTTTAAGAGGACAGAGTGTTTTAAAAGTGTATTTGTTGTTCGCAGCTCCGTACGTAAAGGTGTACCTACTGGAAAACGGGGCATATGTGGCCAAAAAGAAAACGAAAATTGCACGGAAAACGCTGGACCCACTGTACCAGCAAACCCTGCAGTTTGAAGAGAGCCCACAAGGGAAAGTGTTACAGGTGGGTCACTGTTCTGCCTTTCAATGTCAATACACAACTCAGTGGAAATAGGGTTTGCACCGACTGGATTATTGTTGCAACTTGCAGAATAAAACCCAACAGATCTATTTTTGTGGAGATCCAAGTGTAATTTGTTAGAATAACACTGTCATATTGGTGATTTGGTTGGGTATTAGCCAATTGTTCAATTTCAGCAGAGGCGGACAAAGTACCCAACTTCATTACTTAAGTCAAAGTACAGATCCCACTGGTCAAATGTTACTCCAATACAAGTGAAACTTGTCCAGTCAAATTTTTACTTAAGTTAAAGTACTGAAGTACTTGCTTTTAAAAATACTTAAGTATTAAAAGTACATTTTCTGTCAACACATCGTTGTATTATTGCCACAATGCTTACAAAACCTAATGCCTCCGAAACAACCGACTGGATTATTTTGTGAATTCACAAAATGAACGCATGCTGTGCAACATGGTGGTTTAACGTTAAGCTAGTCAGTGAAGCTCCACCTGACATGCTAGCAAACTGTTTTCAAACTAAAAATCATATTGGGTATCTAACGTTACTAGAAAAGAAAGATTGTTACCTTGTTTATTTGGCAAGATTATGCTAAAACCTATTTCTGAAAGGACTTCAGATAAGTTAACGTTATTCATGTTAGCGTAACTCCGTTTTTACATGCTAACTAACAGTGTCCAAGTTAACTAGCTATGTGTTAACGTTAGCCATGGACAAGGCTACAGCAACTTGGCGGGCAAATCCATAGAAAGTCATTTGACTAACCAGACTGCATAGCTATTGCAACGTTATCGCTAGCTCTAAAAGCACAGACAACTTCGTTGCAAGCTTTCTCTTGGAATAAAACGTTTACATCCCTCAATATGCTTCCGCAGGTCGGACAGTGAGTTTTTGTAGGCCGTGATGTGGTTCGTTTTAGGTAAACAAAGCAAACGTTTAAAACAAAACGAATCTTTCATCCTTTCAGAAAACTGAAACATGGGTTCATGGGCCATGGGTGTGTGTGCGTTCTCTAGAAGAACCGCCTCCTTCCATTCTGCCATCAACTGATCGTGTTAAATAATGCTGCTGAGAAATCACTGATCTTGATTTTATACAGTCTATGGACGTGACGTGACCCTAGTGATTACTGATCGGCTGTCTCAGTGTCACCTGCGAAAAAACCATCACATTTTAGAAAAGAAAAAACATCCGCTTTCAAAGCTGCTTCATAGTAATGAGTAATGAGGACCTTGACAGAAATGTAGTGGAGTGAAAAGTACGATATTTGCCTTTCGAATGTAGTGAAGTTAAAGTCATAAGTTGCCAAAAAAAATACTCAAGTAAAGTACAGATACTCAGAAAGTGTACTTAAGTACAGTACTCAAGTAAATGTACTTCGTTACTGTCCACTTCTGAATTTCAGTTGCTGTTTTCATCGGTATGTTCCAACTCCACAGTTGTATACCTTGTGTGTCATGATAAAAATAGGAGTGTACAGTGGCTACTTGACTGATTTCCACTGCAAATTGTTTAAGTTGAATTTTATTTCCACATGTCATCCGAATCCATTATTGACTTCCTCCTAGGTCATTGTCTGGGGAGATTATGGACGAATGGACCACAAATCTTTCATGGGAGTAGCACAAATCCTATTGGAGGAGCTGGACCTGGCCAGCAACGTGATTGGCTGGTACAAACTGTTTCCACCCTCCTCTTTAGTAGACCCCACGCTAGCGTCGCTGACTAGGCGAGCTTCCCAGTCATCTCTGGACAGTTCTTCAGGACCTGGTGGGGTTCGATCCTAGTGCACTAATTTACAAAGCACACTCCACACTCCAGAGAATCACCCGAGGACCTGACAGGACCACAATCAGAGGCAGAGCGAAAAAAAATGCGATGAACAAAAGACAAAGCTTTGACGAAAAATGACAATCACTCCTGTCGAATACATTGGGTTCGTATTGTTTATTTTTTCCCCCTCTGTTGTGCGTGTACGAAATAAGGCCTCTACATTCTGCACATTTTGTTTGTCCATGACGAAATCGTTTCAGCCACAAATTAGTCACGGCTGTGGAGCTACAGTAGAATTTAATAACAACTTGGAGTAACTAAAGCAGGGTGATTTAAATCATTGTTAAAGAAATGTACATTTAACAGAGCAGCAGAATGTATTGACCTAGAAACACAATGACGACCTCCGACCAAAAGATTGTGGGGTCTCTGTAGAGACACCTGTATAGGTAAAGGTTGAAAGTCAAAAGGTTATGACCTTGAAAGAAGTAGAGCCATTCCAAAAGGGATTTAATCGGTGCCTAAACATCAAGGACCCCAGGCTACGGTTTAGTATCCGTAGAACATTACTGTTTTCAGGATGTTTACCACAACTGACGGAGGCTACATTCTCCTCAATGTTTCCTCTTTGTTTATTCTTTCAGCTGATATTTTTTCACACCTCAAACACACAAGTTATGAGGTTTGTGTTGTCTACAAATGTACTGTGTGCATGGTGATGATGCTGAGAATGAGAAGAAAAAAAAAAACAACAAGACTCGAGAAAAAGTGTTTCCAAAAAACATTTACATCAATTCATTTCACATTCTAATACGATTTCTGTTCACATGGAACACTTTTCCATTTGCTTTCACACCTTTAACCCTTCCTGATGGTCTATGAGTGTATGATAACGCTTCAGTTGCATCCTTCTGAAACGCCACATTGACCAAAGACTCACAGCTCGAAACATCAAGAGGACCAAAAAGGCGTACTTGCGATTCAAAAGAAAGATTCACCCCAAAAATGCTAACATGGCTAATAGAAAAGAAAAAGGAGTGAGGACCAGCACAATTTTATTTGGTTTATTTATAAACGGTCCCCACTGGCTTTCATTTCTATTAGCAACGTTGCTATTTTTGGTTATTCCTTGATGTCATTACTATAGTGCGTCTTTATTTTCATCATCAGACTGAAAGGTAGAAGATTGTTGATGCCATTTACACCTTGCGTTAACATTTCACCCATTTATTTTCTCCAGTGCAAAATGCTAACGCTACAAGGACAGTTTTGGCTCAGTTATTAAGGCGTCGGGCTACTAATCTGAGCCCAGATCCCTGTGCCAAGCTGCCACTGTTGGGTTCTTGAGTGAGACCCTTAACCCTTAACTGCTCTGGTGCCAACTGTATATCACCAAGCCAAGCATCAGCCAAATGAATGCATGTAGAAAGTGGGATTATCTATGTAGCTGCCATTACAACGGTTGTTCTAGTGACTGTAAGCGTTTTGTGGTAGCTGCTACCATATTAGTAATATTGGTGAATAAAGTTATGCAAATTTGACAGGAATCTGACAAATTCTGTCGTAACATGACCTTACACCAATGAATACTGATACAAAACACCACAATGGGAAGATCTTCAGTGGGAATGCTAGTCTGCTAGTTAGCATGAGTGAATCTGACAGGATTTCAAAGAGAAAATTTGAAGTACTCATGAAATGGCTTGATTAGAGTTGCATGTCAAAACTCAACAGCAGCTTAGCAAACCGGCTAAAGGTATAGCCAAGAGTTTAAAAGGAATTTTCAGATGCGTAGAACGTCTCACTGCCAATTTGCCCATTGCAACATTGTTGGGAAATGAGTGCAGACACACGCATATAAACTCCAACTATCGTCTCAACACGTGATAGACGGAAGCTGAATGAGTTTGTACAGCAGAGCGTATACAGATTGGATGAGCAGAGGCGCCACTAGAAATTTTGGGCCCTATAAAACAATATAACACTCCCCCCCCCCCCAAAAAAAAACCTGACCTGTAGTTTATTCAGAGGAAGTGTTATTAGCATAATTTTCAAATAAAAACCACACATGAATTCAAAAGTGTGAGTTTGTCAAACACCAGTAATGACCCACTGGATCTGAACACCTCTGTAATGATTCATTACTCATCTCATTTAAAGGTAACCTATGAAATATTTAAGTAAAACGACAGTATATTGTCAGTTAAGTTGTTGGCTTGATCATCCAAGCAGTGACTAAGCCACGATAATAACCTTCTGTAGCATTAATGTTAGCATGTTAGGTTAATAGCCACCAAAGGAAGGTCAGCGAATAAATGTATAGGCTACCCTTCTTTGGGAAAAAAAAAACTGGGTGACTGTCGGCTATTTCTCTCTCTCTCGCTCTCTCTCTCAGCTTTCTGCTGCCTCTCTTTACCTTTCTGGTAACCCAACTTCTTCATCTCATCTCATTATCTGTAGCCGCTTTATCCTGTTCTACAGGGTCGCAGGCAAGCTGGAGCCTATCCCAGCTGACTACGGGCGAAAGGCGGGGTACACCCTGGACAAGTCGCCAGGTCATCACAGGGCTGACACATAGACACAGACAACCATTCACACTCACATTCACACCTATGGTCAATTTAGAGTCACCAGTTAACCTAACCTGCATGTCTTTGGACTGTGGGGGAAACCGGAGCACCCGGAGGAAACCCACACGGACACGGGGAGAACATGCAAACTCCGCACAGAAAGGCCCTCGCCGGCCACGGGGCTCGAACCCGGACCTTCTTGCTGTGAGGCGACAGCGCTAACCACTACTCCACCGTGCTGCCAACTTCTTCATGATGGTATCAATTTACTGATGGTTCACCATTAATTCTGCTTCTACCGTGCACGGCTAACGTTAGTGCTGGATTGGAAAGCAACAAACCTAATGCAGTGTCATGCTCTGGCTCCACCTACGCAAGACTGTACCATGTAATGAAAAGGGAGAGGGGTGAAATATAAAGACTATCTAGTCTAATCATTTTGTAGAAAATGGAAAACCAGACCAGAAGGTTGTTGTATTTGTTCATTTTAAGAGACAAAATTATTACAAATATTTATTTTTAAATTAACTTCACATGGTAATAATAGGCAGCACGATGGTGTAGTGGTTAGTACTGTCGCCTCGCAGCAAGAAGGTCCTGGGTTCAAGCCCAGCAGCCAACGAGGGCCTTTCTGTGTGGAGTTTGCATGTTCTCCCCGTGTCTGTGTGGGTTTCCTCTGGGGGCTCCGGTTTCCCCCACAGTCCAAAGACATGCAGGTTAAGATAATTGGTGGCTCTAAATTGACCGTGAGCGTGAATGGTTGTTTGTCTCTGTGTGTCAGCCCTACGATGACCTGGCGACTTGTCCAGGGTGTACCCTGCCTCTCCCTCATAGTCAGCTGGGATAGGCTCCAGCTTGCCTGCAACCCTGCACAGGATAAGCGGCTACAGATAATGAATGGATGGATGGTAATAATATTAATATTGTCCTCTGAGGGCCCTCTGTCAATGCTGGGCCCTTAGAATCGTCCTAACTCCCTCCCCCCCATGGCACCCCTGTGGAGGAGTACAGGATCAAGAGTTTTCACCAAATGATAAACAGTCAAATTAAAATGAAAACACATTGCTGGCTAATTTTTTGTCTACTTATCCAGAACGCCAAGAGACTTCTACAGAAAGATCTAAAGCACCAGTTTTACAGTTTTGCATTAATGGTCACTGTAGCAGTCCATGTAGGTGGGTGGAGCACAGAAGTACGGCAGGACAGAACTGTTTTAACAAAACTCTCTTTTATTTGCACTTTTCAGTTGCAAACACACACTCAGATACACGCACACATCAGCCGTCTGGTTGTGGAGAGAGTCCCTCTGCTCTCACTCTCTCTCCTTAAGAAGGGCGCGGTCACTGGGAAGACACACAAACATCAATTAACAACAGGTGTAGTGATTCTGCCACTTAACTTCCCCGACTCCACCCTCCTGTCACAGACCGATGCTAGACCATACCCCCACTGCCACATACCCCCACCGCCCGACTCAGGCCGGGCAGCCGTCCGGCCCGCAGCCGACTCCCCCCCCCCCCCCCCTTGAAGGGAGAGGAAGTCCGCCACGACCATCTGCGCCCCCGGCCTGTGGATCACCTTGAAGTTAAAGGGTTGGAGTGCCAGATACCAACGGGTGATCCACGCATTGGCATCCTTCATGCGGTGGAGCCACTGGAGGGGCGCGTGGTCCGAACAGAGGGTGAAAGGGCGTCCCAGCAGGTAGTACCGGAGGGCGAGGACCGCCCACTTGATCACCAGGCACTCCTTCTCGATGGTACTGTAGCGCCCCTCACGCACCGACAGCTTGCGGCTAATGTACAAGACGGGGCGATCCTCCCCCTCCACCTGCTGGGACAAAACGGCCCCCAGCCCTCTGTCCGACGCATCCGTCTGCAACATAAAGGGAAGAGAAAAGTCAGGGGAGTGTAAAAGTGGCCCCCCACACAGTGCAGCCTTAACCTTAGAAAAAGCCCGCTGGCATTGCTCCGTCCACTGGACCAGATCTGGTGCCCCCTTTTTAGTCAGATCAATCAGCGGGCTGGTGACGTCCGAATAATTAGGTATAAACCTACGATAATAGCCAGCCAGCCCCAGGAACTGTCTCACCCCCTTTTTGGTCTTGGGCCTCGGGCAGGCCGCAATCGCTGCAGTCTTGTTAATTTGGGGACGCACCTGCCCGTTGCCCAAGTGGAAGCCCAGATACCGTACTTCCACCCGCCCAATCGCACACTTCTTCGGGTTGGCCGTGAGACCCGCCCGCCTCAGCGACCTAAGGACGGCCCTCAGGTGTTGTAGGTGCCGCAGCCAGTCATTACTATAAATAATGTTATCGTCTAAGTACGCGGCCACATAGGTGGCGTGGGGGCGGAGGACCCTGTCCATCAGCCGCTGAAACGTAGCGGGCGCCCCAAACAGCCCAAAAGGAAGTGTGACAAATTGGTGTAAGCCGAACGGTGTGGAAAAGGTCGTTTTTTCACGAGATAATGGAGTCAAGGGGATCTGCCAATAACCCTTTGTTAAATCCAGTGTCGAGTAAAAACGAGCCGTGCCTAGCCGATCGAGCAACTCATCAATACGAGGCACTGGGTATGCATCGAATTTAGACACCGCGTTGACTTTTCTATAGTCCACACAGAACCGGACCGACCCGTCGGCCTTGGGTACCAAGACCACCGGGCTGCTCCAGTCACTGTGGGACTCCTCGACAATGCCCATTTCGAGCATGGCCTCGAGTTCTTCCCGAACCACCTTTTTCTTGTGTTCGGGTAACCTGTAAGGGCGGCTACGCACTACCACCCCCGGGGGCGTCTCAATGTGGTGCTCTATGAGGTTAGTGTGGCCGGGCAGGGGTGAGAACACGTCCAAAAACTCGGTCTGCAACTGGGCAACCTCCGCAAGTTGGGTCGGGGAGAGGTGGTCTCCACAGGGGACCGGAGAGGGACGTGATGCTAATGTTCCTTTTTGAATCTCCGGCCCCAGCTCCGCCTTCTCCGGAACCACCGACACCAACGCCACGGGGACCTCCTCGTTCCAGAGTTTGAGTAGGTTGAGGTGGTAAATCTGTAGCGCCCCACCCCTATCCGTTCGCTTCACCTCATAGTCGACGTCCCCGACTCGCCGTGTGACCTCAAAGGGTCCTTGCCACTTGGCGACTAATTTAGAGCTCGATGTGGGCAACAGTACGAGTACTTTCTCTCCCAGTGCAAACTCTCTAAGGCGCGTACCCTTGTCGTACAGGCGGGTTTGCCGTTCTTGGGCCTGCCGCAAATTCTCCTGGGTTAGTTGTGTGTGTGTGTGTGTGTGTGGAGTTTTGCGCGCAGGTCAATAACGTATTGAATTTCATTTTTGCTTGGTGAAGGTCCCTCCTCCCAATTTTCTCGCAGCATGTCTAAAATGCCGCGCGGCTTACGCCCATATAATAATTCAAACAGGGAGAACCCCGTGGAGGCTTGGGGGACCTCGCGCACTGCAAAGAGCAAGGGTTCGAGCCATTTATCCCAGTTACGTGCGTCCTCACTTACAAATTTCTTAATTATGTTTTTAAGGGTGCGATTAAACCGTTCCACTAAGCCGTCCGTTTGTGGGTGATAAACGCTGGTGCGGATCGGCTTAATACCTAATAACCCATACAGTTCATTCAGTGTTCGTGACATAAACGAGGTGCCTTGATCAGTCAGAATCTCTTTCGGGATTCCAACTTGGGAGATGACGCGGAAGAGTGCCTCCGCAATACTGCGTGCTGAGATATTGCGAAGAGGCACTGCTTCCGGGTATCGCGTTGCATAGTCCACCAGAACTAATATAAAGCGGTACCCTCGTGTTGACCGATCTAATGGCCTGACGAGATCCATCCCAATTCTTTCGAACGGGGTCTCGATTAACGGTAGAGGGCGCAAAGGCGCTTTTGGAATGGCCGCTGGATTTATTAACTGGTATTCGCGGCATGCCGTACACCACCTACGGACATCGCCGTGAATCCCCAGCCAATAGAATCGGGCCATTATTCGGGCTAGTGTTTTATCCTGCCCTAAGTGTCCAGCAATGGGATTAAAGTGAGCCGCCGGGAATACCAATTCCCGGCGGCTCTTCGGAATTTAAAGCTGCGTGACTCGCTCTTTAGTTTGAGTGTCCTGCGTCACTCGGTATAATCTATCCTTCATAATCGCAAAGTAGGGGAAGGACGGGGTGGCGTTTGGCTGGAGCATTTGACCATCGATTACTCTCACTTGGTCAAAAGCATGCCGCAGAGTCTCGTCTCGCGATTGATCTAATGGGAAATCCGCGAGGAATTCCCCAATAGAGAGAGAGGAGGAGCCGGTGACTCCTCACTCTGGCGTGGAGATGACGTAGACGGCTCTGTGACAGCTGCTCCCGCCAAAGCGACACCGGGACCTCCCCCTGTCAAATGGCAGGACCCACTCTTGACTAAGTGTGTCATTAAACCCCGAAATCCCAGCCAATCAGTTCCCAAAATTAAAGAGTGGGTAAGGCGAGGATTAACCGCCACCTTCACTATAAATTTTTCCCCTCTGAAAATAATGTGGACTGACACTAAAGGGTAGTTGTGAACATCCCCGTGCACACACAACACCTTCACCAATTGTGCTCCCCCCAATGCCTCGTCTTGCACCAGGTTTTGGTGGATTGAGGTCTGATTACAGCCAGAATCCACCAACGCCTGATATGTATCCCCTTGGATACTCACCGGTATGCGATACGCTCCGGCCCGATCGAGGGCGGCTCCTGGCGCGTTGGGGATCCGAACCACCGCGCCCACCTCCATTATCGAGCACTGCTGTTGGAGGTGGCCCGGTTCCCCGCAGCGCCAGCAAACCGGCCCGGGCTTCCTCTCTGCACTAGCACTCTGGGGCTCACTCACCTGAGGGGGGGGGGGAGACAGACACAGAAGGGAGACACGGAAAGGCACCGCGGGTGCGGCGGGCCGGCTGAGGTGGCGCCGGCCCCCGTCTCCGCGGTGGGGGAATGGGGCGAGGAGAAGACACAGGAGGAGGGGAGAGAGAGAGAGAGGAGAGAAGAGAAGAGAAGAGGTCGTCTGCTGTCCTGCCGTCGGGACAGCCGCCAGATGATCCTCCGCCAGCTCGATTGCCTGATCCAGCGACGCCGGGCGGTGGCACTGGACCCACTCTGTGGTTCCCGCTGGTAGACGCGCGACGAACTGTTCCAGTACCACCTGGTCGATGAGTCCCTCGGCGTCGCAGCTGTCGGCTCTCAACCACTGCCAGCAGGCATCCCGGAGTTGCTGGCCAAACGTGAACGGCCGGCCAACTTCCTCCAAGCGCAGAGCGCGGAAACGCTGATGTTGTTGCTCCGGGGTGCGTCCCACCCGCTGGAGGACGGCCCGGCGAAGGTCCGCGTAGGCCAGCCGGCGGTCGGCGGGGAGCTGTAGCACGGCCAGCTGCGCCTCTCCTGTTAGCAGGGGGAGGAGGCGCGCCGCGCGCTGTTCCACCGGCCACCCCGAGGTCTCTGCTACCTGCTCAAAGAGCGTGAAGAATGCCTCGGGGTCGTCCTGCGGGCCCATCTTCGTGAGGGTGAGGGGGGAAGGGCCCGTGGCGGTGGAGATGGTGGACCCCGCCGACGCAAGGAGGTGCCGGAACGCTCGACGATCTTCCTGTTGCGCCAGCACCAGGGCCTCGAACCGTTGTTCTTGCTCCTTTCGGAGGGCGAGCAGTGCCTGGTGCTGGCTCTGTTGGGCCGTGGCGAGGGCGTGGATCAGGTCGGCGAAGGTCGAGGACTCCATGGGGCTGTTGTCTTCTGTGCTCGAGTCCCGGGTTTCGGCACCACTGTAGCAGTCCATGTAGGTGGGTGGAGCACAGAAGGACGGCAGGACAGAACTGTTTTAACAAAACTCTCTTTTATTTGCACTTTTCAGTTGCAAACACACACTCAGACACACGCACACACATCAGCCGTCTGGTTGTGGAGAGAGTCCCTCTGCTCTCACTCTCTCTCCTTAAGAAGGGCACGGTCACTGGGAAGACACACAAACACATCAATTAACAACAGGTGTAGTGATTCTGCCACTTAACTTCCCCGACTCCGCCCTCCTGTCACAGACCGATGCTAGACCACGCCCCCGCTGCCACAGTCACTTTAAAGCAGATTGACAAATTGCACAGTGGAGAAAATTACAGTTTGACTGAGGTTACAATAAAATGAAAACGAGAACACCTCAGAAAAATAGAGACAATCTGTTTTCTGCTGACTCCAGGATTAAGGGTCTCCATTGTTCTTTTGGTTTTGGTTTGGAATCATTTGATGACCCTTGTTGTATTGGTATCCAAGATCCTTTCTCTGTTTTTGTGCCAGCCTGAAATCCAATCCTAACTGGAAGGGTACTCAGTAGAGCGCATACCTCCACCAAACCACATATCATCAACATCAAAATGAAATCACTTGAACCTAGGATAATACGAAAGCTATCCACCAAATTTCATCCAAATCCATTCACTACTTTTTGAGTTACGTTGAGATTGGACAAAAAAATCCCAGATCCGCATACATATCCGGATTTTCATCAAAATCAATTTATGGGGAAGCCATGGCCTAATGGTTAGTGAAACAGCTTTGGGACCTAAAGCGTTGCCAGTTTGATTCCCTGCACCAACAGGAATGGCTGAAGTGCCCTTGAGCAAGGCACCTAACCCCAACTGCTCCCCAGGCTGCTCTGGGTATGTTGCATGTTGCTCTGGATAAGAGCGTCTACTAAATGCCTGTAATGTAATGTAAAATCTAATCAATTGTTCATTCACCCATGGCTCATCTTTCATCAAAATCCATTCACTACTTTTTGAGTTACATTGGGAACAGACAAATAAATGGAGGTGAAAACATAACCTCTTCCAACAAAGATGGTGGAGGTAATAAGTAGCATAGCACAAAGATCATGGCTTGATGGTAGACTGAGCATCACAGTCAAAACTCTCTCTGTCAGATAAGATGATCTTAACTTTATGAAGTTTGAAAAAAAAGGGTCGCGGTTACATTCTGACAGCAATGGCTGCAAATTTTAGGGATGTGTCAGACCTAATATAAGGACGAGTCGATGTTTTTTGGGACTCGTCAATCCCAATTCGGATACTGATACCAAAATTCTTAACCAACTTAGTAATTAAGCAATCAGGGTTTAACGGTACATTTTATTTATGTTGGTCGTTCCTGGGTGCTGCGAGCAATGAGCTCCTCATGATTAGTGCTTTATTTGACCATTTTTCGCCATTTAAACAGTATGTTTAGCTGATCTGGCCTTAAGGCTGATGAGCTGTTGCCGTGGTGTCGCATCCGTCGTCCGTCTTTCCATCGGCCACAAATCAGTTAAATCGTATCTTCTCTGTCAATTCTCCACAGATTTCTGTTCCAACTGTTTTTGAAAGAACTCATCACTCCGCACAAAACTTGGTTGTTGTTTTGTCAAATTTTTTGCTAACGAGTTACTAATTCGGCCAAATTAACGAATTTTCCAGGCCTCTCGCTAGAATTGTATCTCCTCTCTCATTTCTCATCTGATTCCAGTTCTGATCGATGTTTTAGGTAGATCTTCCCTTGAGGAATAAAACTTGGTCGTTTGTTTATTGATTCTATTGTTGTCAACTATTTGTTTACAACGTTGTTTATTTTCAGTTAAATCGTATCTCCTCCTTCAATTCTAAATGAATTTCAGTTCTGATGGTTTCGTTGGAAAGAACTAGTCTTTCTGTCCAAAACTTGATCATTATTGTATTGTCAATTTTTTGCTAACGAACTGCTAATTAGGTCAACTTAATGAATTTTGGGACTTCTCATTAGAATTGTATCTCCTCTCACAGTTCTCACCCGAATTCAGTTCTGATCGATGTTTTGGGTCGATCTTCCCAACTTGGTCATTTCTTTGTTGATTTTCTTGTTGGAAACGATTTGTTTACAACTTTGTTTATTTTCAGTTAAATCGTGTCTCCTCCCTCCCTCAGTTCTCAACGGATTTCAGTTCTGATTGTTTGATTTGAAAGAACTAGACCTTCTGCACAACACTTGGTCATTGTATTGTCAAATTTTTGCTAACAAACGAGTAATTAGGTCAACTTCACACATTTTCTTCTGACTAGAATTGTATCTCCTCTCTCATTTATCATGCGAATTCGGTTCTGATGGATGTTTTGGGTCGATCTTCTCTCGGGGAACAAAATGTAGTCCTTTGTTGATTTTCCTGTTATAAATAATTAGTCGTGGATGTTGGTCCTCTCTCACATCGTCATATTTCAGTTCTGTTTGATGTTTTGGTCGTCATGGTTGTTTTGATGGCAGGCCAGATGAGCGACTACGTCCTTGCCGTTCTGGTTAATGAGCAGAGCAGTATCAGCAAACATTGTCGATTAACACGAACACTCTCGATTTAAGATACTGTTGAAAGATATTTTATCAGATTAGTCGTATTCGTATTACAGAAAGACGCCATAGCTACACCTCTTCATATTTTTGCATTAATGCCATCATTAATCGTGAAATACGTCCAGATCGATGCCATTTCCTGTCGTCTATACACTCTCACCATGTTCACGTCACATAGTGTCCAGTGGTGTCGAAGGATTTTTTAATGAGGACACCAGATTCATACTTGTATCAGTATTGATGTGTCCCGAGCAAACACAATCATGTTCGGATCTTTGAAAAAATGTTAACGCAAGGTATAAATGGGACTCTTTTTTTTGGGGAGCATTAATTTTCATACACTATTCCAAAAATAACACAATATTAAAATAAATAAATAAATAAATAAATAAATAAAATATATTACATTAATATAAAATCATCTATTATTTATATTATCTCCAGAAATCTAGGACCAGACTTGGTGCAATATATAACACATCATATTCTATCATATTCAATTCTTTTTTTTTAAAGATTTTCCCTTCCATTTCCACATGCATGCACTTGGCTTTTTATCTAAAAAGCCCTTTTTTTCCCTTTTTTTTTTTTTGTTTTGCGGTTCAAATGCAAGCACAAGAACCTTGATGTGTTGGGTTTTTTTCAGGAAATGTTACAATATAGAAGAGAAGATAAAAAAATTAGGGAAAGTTTGTTATTATTATTATTATTATTATTATTATTATTATTATTATTATTAACCTTTTTTTTTTCCACTTAATGTTCACTTAATGCTCTTGTGCGATGTTCAAGTGACCAATCAGATTTTGTCATTGCTACTACAAATGCCAATCATCTGCCAGGCTACCGGCCCCTCCCACCAGAGGGGGCGGAGCAGCATGACCTGTTCCAAGCTGCATGCACATTTTTATAAATTGACAAAACAGAACAACAAAAGAAAAGCTACAGAAATAGATACCTGTGTTAGTTCCACATACAGTAGGTCAGCTTGTTTGTTGCATGTACTTGTACAGTTTGCTTGTACTTAATTATAAAGAGATAAACTAAGAAACTAAAGCCATTCACTCTCAGATCTGCAGAAAACAACAACAACAACAACCCTCCAGTACTTGTCCTACATTCCGGTGATGAATGTTTTGTTTTTTCCTCGTATTTCTTTGTCTTTTCTTATCTCTTTGGGGGAATATGTGCTGTACTGTAATACTGATCATAACCTAACCTCCTCCTTTTACAAATATCTCATATGTAAATGATTCTTTACCTCCAAGAGACAGAGATTAGGTAATTCTACATACATTAGCGTGATACATAGCTACTGAACTGAACAGGTGTGTGACACCAAATACAGTAATACATGCACAAAAACACTGAATGTGCACAGATTGTAAATATGAACTAACCATTAAGTCGGTTAAGCCATATTTGCAAAAGGGGCCAAGGATTTATTCGCAAAAAGACGCCTCAGTTCCCGAGGGACCACTGACTCGCTGGAGCCGAATCGAGACGTCAGGACCCTCCAATAACATCTCACGCTCAGCGGGCCCAGCCGCTCCGCCACAACATGACCATCTCTGTGCTTTCAATACAAGCCTCTCACTTCACCACACGTTCATTGGAGGAAATAAATTAGCCAAGTTCATTTTCTTTTTTACGTGAGCCCGGTTTTCATTTGACTTTATCAGTATTACTGGGTAGAAAATGAAAAGAAAACACACAAAAAAAGGAAAAAAAAACGCTGATTGTTTACAACTCACATTATATGTTCCACTGAAATGAATCGAGAAAAAAAATAATAGGATAAATTAATTAAAAAAACGTATTCACTTGCAACACTTTTGTTTGTATAAAGATGTGGCTCAAATGATGTGTATGTTTTATATTTAAAAAAAAAGAGTTCATTTTTATTATTTCCAAATAAAAAAGTGTGTGGAAGAAATATTTTGTGCTGTTCGTTTCTTACGCATTATATCTGTGCTTAAATATAAGGACCGAAAGTCTTGGCTTACTATCAGGGTGGAAAAGGTACTGAGAAAATAAAGTGACACGACAGATAATGTCTCAAAATCTTCTTCAAAAAAGCACTACTATAAAAAAGAAAGAAAGCACAACTTTATTCATCACACACTTGTGAAATTTCCTCTCTGCATTTAACCCATCTGAAGCAGTGAACACACACACATACCCAGAGCAGTGGGCAGCCATGCTACCAGCGCTCGGGGAGCAGTTGGGAGTTAGGTGCCTCGCTCAAGGACACCTCCGCCCAAGGCCGTCCCATATTAACCTAACCACACGTCTTTTGGACTGTGGGGGAAACCGGAGCACCCGGAGGAAACCCACGCAGACACGGGGAGAACATGCAAACTCCACACAGAAAGGCCCTCGCCGGCCACGGGGCTCGAACCCGGACCTTCTTGCTGTGAGGCAACCATGCTAACCACTACACCACCGGCCACTTTCTTAGGAACACCCATCCATCCACCTACTGTTTTTTGCAGTTTTCTAATCAGCCACTCCCTTGGCAGCAGCACGATACATAAAATCATTCAGATACAAATCAAGAGCTTCAGCGAGCTTAATGTTCACAATGCTCAAACATCAGAATGGGAACAATTGTGAGCTCAAAGAAGTGTGACTTTCATTTCACCGTGGCATGGGTGTTGGTTTGAGCCAGATGGACTGGTTCGAGTATTTCAGAAACTGCTGATCTCCTGGGGTTTTCACGCACAGCAGTCTCTACACAGAATGGTGCAAAAAAGAAAAAACATTGAGTTGAGTGAGCAACAGTTCTGTGGGTGGAAACAAACGCCTTGTTGATAAGAGAGGTCAGAGGAAAATGGACAGGTTGGTTTGAGCTGCCAGGAAGGATATAGTAACTCAGAGCAACTCTTTACAACCATAGTGAGCAGAAAAGCATCTCAGCATGCAACAGAAAACAGAAGACCACATTGGGTTCTACTCCTGCAGCCAAGAACAGGGATCTTAGAATCAAGAACAAATTCCTATTAAAGTGTCCGGTTAGTGCATGTTCATGTCATAAAAGACAAAATTAAATTGTCATGTCATGATCAAAACTATCGACTTATCTTAAACGTAAATATTGTAAATAACCAGGATTTATCGTTAGCAATATCTCATTGTCCAGTCAATCAATGCTTGTCTAACTTCATCTCATCTCATTCATCTCATCTCATTATCTCTAGCCACTTTATCCTGTTCTACAGGGTCGCAGGCAAGCTGGAGCCTATCCCAGCTGACTACGGGCGAAAGGCGGGGTACACCCTGGACAAGTCGCCAGGTCATCACAGGGCTGACACATAGACACAGACAACCATTCACACTCACATTCACACCTACGGTCAATTTAGAGTCACCAGTTAACCTAACCTGCATGTCTTTGGACTGTGGGGGAAACCGGAGCACCCGGAGGAAACCCACGCGGACACGGGGAGAACATGCAAACTCCAGACAGAAAGGCCCTCGCCGGCCACGGGGCTCGAACCCGGACCTTCTTGCTGTGAGGCGACAGCGCTAACCACTACACCACCATGCCGCCTGTTCATGTCATAAAAGACAAAATTAAATTGTCATGTCATGTCTTCATCAAAACTATCGACTTATCTTAAACGTAAATATTGTAAATAACCAGGATTTATCGTCAGCAATTTCTCATTATCCAGTCAATCAATGCTTGTCTAACTTAACTTTAGCAAAGATAACAGGATAACATAGATAAATACTGTATAGGCAAATTAGCCAAACTTTTCTCAACATGCTCTTTCAAATTAGTTGGAGCGCATACTATCTAGGCAGGTCAAAGAGATGCGTCATTTCAAGCGAGTCTTTGTTTCCTCCAGCAGACTGGAATATTTTACTGAGGTAGAGCAGGGGTGCTCATCCTCAATTTCAAAACTCATCTGGTGGCTTATGAAGTTTAAAAAGCACACAGATAGTGATAGCACTAAATACATTGTGTGTAGGTTAGCAAATGAAGATGAAGAAATGTCACAAATTTTGATAGATTTTTACAACATTGATTATATTTGATTGGATATACTGCAATGTGAATAGAATGCCAGGGAGCCCTTTCAACTGATGTCAAGTTGTGTTGAGATTGGTCACTCGGCCTCGTCTCGGAATTGACCACATTTTTACTTAGTCTTGTCTCGGTCTCTGACATAAAGACTCGGGATTTTATTTCAAGACCAGGCAAGACTACAACTGTGGGGATTTCACTAAATTGCCTGTGTATTGTCTGATTTATTTGTTAACATCATTACTGTGATTGGATGTAAAACTTCCTGCTTCACATGCAACCAATAATGTGACTTGTTGCTAATTTGAAATTTTTCTTCCTGTTAACAGCCGTCACCCCTCCCCCACCCCTTTGCGTACACTGGTCTAGTTCTGGTCTTGGTCTTTATTTGATCTCAACCACTCAAAGTCTTGGTCTTGTCTTGGTCTCGGTTTTGGTGGTCTTTACTACAACACTAATGTCAAGTGTACAGTCATTGGTTAGATCAGAGAAGAAGTAGTTATATTAAGTAAAAATACAAATATTCAATTTTAATGACATTCAGGTAAAATACAAATCTTTTTCTTCTTTCAGTTATTCCTGTTAGGGGTCGCCACAATGGATAATGTCCCTCCATCTCCTCCTGTCCTCCATATCTATTTCTGTAAAAACAGAAATCTGGAGTGTGCATAGGTATTCACCCCCTTTCATATGAAACCCCTAAATAAGAGCTGGTCCAACCAGTTCACTTCATAAGTCACATAATTAGTTGATTAAGATCCACGTGTGTGCAATCAAAGTGTCACATGATCTGTCACATGATGTCTGTATAAATCAACCTGTTCTGGAAGGACCCTGACTCTGCAACACGACTAAGCAACCAACATGAAAACCAAGGAGCCTCCAAACAGGTCAGAGACAAAGTTGTGGAGAAGTATACTGTAGATGAGGGTTGGGTTATAAAAAATACCCCAATCTTTGAATATCCCAGGGAGCACCATTAAATCCATTATAGCAAAATGGAAAGAACATGGCACCACTACAAACCTGACAAGAGAAGGCCGTCCACCAAAACTCACAGGCCGGGCAAGGAGGGTATTAATCAGAGATGCAATAAAGACACCAAAGATAACACTGAAGGAGCTGCAGAGATCCACAGCGGAGATGGGAGTATCTGTCCATAGGACCACTTTAAGCCATACAAGCCACAGAGCAGGGCTTTATGGAAGAGTGGCCAGAAAAAAAAAAGCCATTGCTTAAAGAAAACATGTTTGGAGTTTGCCCAACAGCATGTGACAAATACATGGAAGAAGACTCTCTGGTCAGATGAGACTAAAATTGATCTTTTTCACCATCATGGGAAATGCCATGTGTGGTACAAACCCAACACCCTGAGAACACCATTCCTACAGTGAAGCATGGTGGTGGCACCATCATGCTGTGTGGATATTTTTCATCTGCAGGGACAGGAAAGCTGGTCAGGACTGAAGGAAAGATGAATGGTACTAAATACAAGGCAGTTCTGGAGGAAAACCTGTTTGAGTCAGCCAGAGGTTTGATACTGGGACGAAGGTTCACGTTCCAGCAGGACAATGACCCTAAACATACTGCTAAAGCTACACTGGAGTGGTTTAAAGGGAAACATTTAAATGTCTTGGAATGGCCCTATCAAAGCCCAGACCTCAGTCCAATTGAGAATCTGTGGTGTAACTTGAAGGTTGCTGGACGCCAACGCAGCCCATCTAACTTGAAGGAGTTGGAGCAGTTTTGCCTTGAGGAATGGGCAAAAATCCCAGTGGCTAGATGTGCTAAGCTAATAGAGACATACCCCAAGAGACTTGCAACTGTAATTGCAACAAAAGGTGGCTCTACAAAGTGTTGACTTTGGTGGGGTGAATACCTATGCATGCTCCAGATTTCTGTTTTTTTTTTCATCTTAATTATTGTTTGTGTCACAATAAAACATCAATTTTCACCTTTAAAGTTGTAAGCATGGTGTGTAAATCAAATGGTGCTAACCCCCCAAAAAATCCATTTTAATTCCAGCTTGTAATGCGACAAAACAGGACAAACACCAAGGGGGATGAATACTTTTGTAAGACACTGCAATGAGGAAAAATGGATATCGGTTATACAAAACTGTCTAAAAGGTTTTAAAAAATGAATCACATGACATTCATTACAATGTTTTGTTTGTTTCATGCTTTTATTTTGTCTGTGTGGATCTGAAGCAAACCATCTTCCCATTGCAGTCCCCAGCAGATGGCAGACTTTTGTCAGGATGTGTGTTGAATGATGAGGGTTCTCGAAGCACTCCAGGGCCAAAAGCACAGCATTGCAGCAACCCTATGCAATCAACACTGCCTCCATTTGGCAACTTTTTCTGGGTCATTTTTCAGTCGTTTCATCCATAAACACTCATTCTGTCATGGCGTCTGATGAGGCAGCGTGAATGTGCTCCAGGGACTCATTAAGCGCCAAATGTGGCCAATTAGCACCTTATTACTCGAGTGTCTTTTCACTGAGCAGATCAAGTCCCTGTACAACAGATTACACACCAGACTGAGGAGACACACTTAGCTCTGGTGGACTGTATTTAGAAAATTGACTAGCAGTTATAAGGAAATAGTTGAAAGGAATGTTCTCGAATGCTTGATTTGAACATAACTGTAAATAAATAAACAAATAAATAAGGTAGAGGTTCTTGAGAATTACTTTGGGAAACATTGCTTTAAAGGAACATGGTGATCTGAATTCCTGTCCTAGCAGGGAGATCTGTAAGAAAGGAACAAAACGTATGCTGTGTCTATACAGGACACTTTTTCGATGGAACAAAAACATGTGTTCTATTCCCTTCTAGCGGGTTTCATTCATTTGATTCAGTAGCATGCAATATTGTTAGCATATCGCTTATCCTATGTGTATTACGTCACTCTACCCAGTGGAGAATGGGCATTGAATATGGTCTACAATGCTGCATGGTTGTCAAGACAACATGACATCACACGTCGGAGCTGATGCGAATGCGCACAAGCATTTCTTTATTCGCCAGGAAAGAGAAAGACACATTGAACACCTGAAAGGCTTGCAAAACTTCATTAGATATTCTTCACGCATATTTACAAGCAGTGGCAAACTGTTACTATGACAGCTGGGACTTGAGCTCAGCCAAATCTTAGCCAGACACAGCAAACAAGCAACAGGGCAAAGGATTTTGCAAGGGATTAGCGGCAGGCTGCCAGGTAGCTCTGCTGTGTGTCGTAGTTGATGTTGATTTTAAAAGTAAATTACACAGGGAAATGAATACTTAAGTCTGAGTGAAAAATACTGTAGCGAGCATGCAGCGTAGAAGATGATCCTGGAGACAGAAATCTTAGTTTCTCGGTCGTTAGTCTCTGCTACTTGCTCTCGATAGCACTGGTTTGACTGCTAACAGTACTGATGAACACTACACCGGCTGGAAGGTGACTTCACTGCTGTGATGACGACGCTGACTTGCAGGTAAGCGTGTGTTGGCCTTCAAGAATGCTGATATGAAGAGAGTGTGTATGTATAATTCTAAGAATATTGGCTGGCTTTTTTTCATGGTATATCAGATATATTCCATTCAGCTAGCATGATATTGAACTCATCTTTGACTCATTCAATATCATGCTAGCTGAATGGAATATATCTGATATACTGTACCACAAAAAAGCCAGCCAATATTATTTAAATAATCAATTCCCTCTGACCTTCCTTCCTTGGCTTATTCTACCCTAAGTAGGGTCACCATTTCAAGTTTTCTGCCTCCATCTTTATCTATCTTAGGTGTCTACTTCAACCAGTCCATTCTCTCTCATGTCTTCCTCAACAACATCCATCCATCTCAGCTTTGGTCTTCCTACTCTCCTCTATCCGTCAACAAGTAGCTTTGGTACTCTCTTCTCAACACAATTCTCAAAATCAATAATCAGTAGATGGTGGGAAAAAATGGCAAATCTTACTTTATAAGTTACATTTAAAGTGCTGATGACACAAACATGACTCTATGCAATTTCTTAAATAAACTATACAACATGGCAAACATGTTAGATTTCTGTTATAATTACGTGAAAAGAAGCTGTTGTTACGCGAATATCCAACTTTTAATTGCACAGTGCAAGAAAACTGGGTCCGTGGCTCGCAGCCATGCTGTGACGTCAGCGGAAGAACACGCTGCGGTTCACTGGCTGTTCTACTCAATGGAAATGGCGCATGAAAACGCCGGTGAACTTTCTAGTGCTAGCTCTTCAACAACCAAATACTGGTACTTTAAGCAGTGATCATGATGGCATGATTTTATCTGATTTTAAATAAATGAGATTGATGATAATGTGAATGTTCACAACTAGTACATACAAACTCTGCAGCTTCTGATTCAGCAGCTGCGTCATCTCATCTCATTATCTGTAGCCGCTTTATCCTTCTACAGGGTCGCAGGCAAGCTGGAGCCTATCCCAGCTGACTACGGGCGAAAGGCGGGGTACACCCTGGACAAGTCGCCAGGTCATCACAGGGCTGACACATAGACACAGACAACCATTCACACTCACACCTACGGTCAATTTAGAGTCACCAGTTAACCTAACCTGCATGTCTTTGGACTGTGGGGGAAACCGGAGCACGCGGAGGAAACCCACGCGGACACGGGGAGAACATGCAAACTCCACACAGAAAGGCCCTCACCGGCCCCGGGGCTCGAACCCAGGACCTTCTTGCTGTGAGGCGACAGCGCTAACCACTACACCACCATGCCGCCCCAGCTGCGTCATACTCCGCAAAAACATCAGCAAGAACCTACAATATAAATGGAAATGCAATACACTAAGCTCAAATGACTTTTGGAAAGTATAATTTCTAAATTTTTTCTACATATTCTTGAAGTCGGTCATCGGGGTACTTGCTACCGTTCCCTAACAACGCATGGCAAAGGGTAAAGTGTAGTGTTGCTACGAGTACTTGCTAAAGCCTCCGGTGGAAGATCCTCGATGTGCTGATAAGACATACAGTTCTATATAACACACAAGTGTCACGATAATCACAAAACAGATGCAAATTGTTAAAATAACTAATTTTTAAGCAATCATGTATTGATCTCTTCCGAATAGAATCTATGATAGCCTACCCTCTTTACCCTTTGCCTCTCGTTGCTAGGCGGCAGTTACATGAAAGCCGCAAGCTTTCACAAGCAAATACATGACTGATATCACGCCGACTTTATGATTACATTTATGATTATCATGAATGTGTACTCTATGATGTGTACTCTGTGAGCGCTCTGGAGCGAGTCACTTCCAAGATGGCCGCGCAGACCGCATGGTTACCATTTTTAGCATCATGTCAGAGCACTCTATAGCTCTACGTACCTTTATCTTATGTCGTTTCTCAACACATGTTCTGACAGGAGGACTGTCTTTGGAGGAGTCGGCTTGTCCCAGGCGACTGCTGGATCCGGCATAGCTACTAGTAGACCCCCTCTGGAATACTGTAGGCATTGCTGATGGTAGCAACACACGTTTGTGCTGAACTGAACACCCAAGAGATTCTTTTAAGCTGGGAAGGGTGTCAAAACAATCCAAATCGAAGTGTTCAGAGCACAGGACGGATGTTGGTGAGGGCTCCCACTTGTCACGAGTGCGCCTGACTTGCTTCACCCACTTCACATGCAGCTCGGGATCTCTGGGAAACTTGAATAAACTTACCCCATCCTTGTGGGTTTTGGAGCAAAAGCCGGCAACACAACGCGAAGGCATAATAACTATATATAACTATATATATAACTATATAACTATCTATCTATCTATCTATCTATCTATCTATCTATATATATATATATATATATATATATATATATATATATATATAATAATGTCTAATAAAAATACTAATAATGATAAACTGAACACCTGCCACATCAACAACAAACTGGTAAGTTAGGAGGAAGGTTCTTTCGCTGACGTCATATAGCTCCTCCTCCTCTTTCATCTCCTGGGTGCTGCAGCCCCGTCAAATTTGCCCAAATAGCTGCGTTTTTATCATAACTTGTAAAATAGGCGCCTTCGTGAATTAATATATGGATCATCGGGAATTACTTTTTAAGTTATAAAACATCGCCAAAGATGTCAAAAACGTGTCATCAGCACTTTAATGTTGTGAAACATCCATGAAACTTCTCTCTCTCTCTCTCCCACTCAGAATTGAAATTTACAGCTTTACCTCGGACTGCTACAAAGCACTGGTCCTGGAGACTCCTTTCAAAAATGATAAATATCTCTCTCTCTCCATTTAATGTCAACTTCCACTGCTGGTGAAACCGTGAGTTGGCCTAGTGGTTAGCGTGTCTGCCTCTCAACCGGGAGATTGTGAGTTCTACTCGCGGTTGGATCATACCAAAGACCATCATAAAAATGGTACCTACTACCGTCTGGCAAGGCACACTGCAATACAGATGTGAGTGGGGGAAGTCAAAGTCTCATGGTTACCAGAGGACCATCCCCCCCCCACTGTAATCCTAGCTGTATAGGCGAGAGGCTGAGGGCTATGGAAACAGAGCTCGGCGCCGCACCCATACATATGCCTTAAAGAGTTGGTTAGTACTGGGACAGGAGACTGCCTGGGAAGGCCAGATTCTGGCATGAGAAGGACTTTGACTGGATTTGATGTTGCATGATATGAACATAGTTTCCTCCTCCACTTTATTCGATCATTGGCACCTGTAACAGTGAGGCCACTCAATCTCAGGTCTACAGATAACAGATAGCACCTCTCCCCATGTTTTACAGGGCCTGGCCCGTTTCTTGTGCCCATCCACCTGGAAAACTAATATGTCATTTATCTAGGCTTCGCTTTCCTTGACATGGCCAAACCAATGTAGGTGCCTAGATCTTAGAGTAGTTTCAAGATCCTCAATCTTCAGCCTCACATGCAGGTCACAGGAGCTAACATCATTCTCAGGCTTCACACCACACATCCACCTCAGCATCGCCTGTTTGTTCCTCACCAGCCATGCCATGTCAGTTTTCTTCAGTGGCCAACACTCACTGGCATACAACATGCCTGTTATGAAGCATCTGTTGCATCAATAGCAACAGTTACACATCTATTTATATAGAGTGACTGCCATACAAGTATACCATGTTTAAGTTATAGGAACAGTAACATCAAAACTGATCTCAGACCTTCGAATTAATTCAACACCTTCTGATCAATCAAATTCACGAAAGTGAAGCAAAAGTGCTGTGGCAGAATTAAATAATATTGGCTGGCATTGAGTGGTACAGTATATCAGATATATTCCATTCAGCTAGCATGATGTTGAATGAGTCGAAGATGAGTAGCTGAATGGAATATATCTGATAGATCACAAAAAAGCTAGCCAATATTATTATTTTTATTATACATACACTCTCTTCATATCAGCATTTTCAAAGGCCAGCGCTAACTCACCCACGATTCGGTGCTGTTAGAATGGCAGTCCGGTTACCTTCCAGCCGGCGTAGCAGTAGTGTTAGTGAAGGCCAACGCTAGCTTACCCATGACTCGGTGCTGTTAGCACAGCAGTGCAGTTACCTTCCAGCCAGTGTAGTGTTAGCACAGGCCAATGCTAGCGCAGTCAAGCCGAATATTTTATTATTGTTTTCCCTGTGTAATTTACTTAGATACTTTTAAAATCAACATCGACAACTACACACAACAGAGCGACCTGGCAGCCAAAATTCTCTCGAAATCTTCCGCTTTTAACGAAGCAAACCTCAACGCCATGTTTGTTTACAAACTGTCACTCACTAGCGCAGAAGTTTTACATGTCCGACGTGTCTCTTTTCCAGCTTTTCGATGTCCGTTGGTATGTTTTTCTCTTGTAAATATGCACGAAGAAAATATAATTAAGTTTTGGTAGCCTTTTGGGTGTTCAGCACGTATTCAGTTTCAGTTTATTTATTTAGTGCTTAATCCTAGCAGTAGCACTGGATTAGCCTCATCTTCTCTCTTTCCTGATGGACAAAGAAATGATTGCACACATGCGCAGCAGAAAAGTTTTGTCATTGGATCTTCGCATGAGCTCCGATGTGTGATGTCGTTTTGTCTTGACAACATGCAATATTGTAACAATATTGCACGCTCATTCTCCATTGGGTAGAGTGGCGTAATACATGTAGGATAAGCGATATGATAACAATATTACATGCGATCAATAAACCCACTAGAAGGGAATAGAACACGTTTTTATTCCATGAAAAAAGTGGCCTGTATGTAAAATAATAATAATAATAATTAATGCATCAGTGACTATACTGAGAATGATCTTACTGAATGGATAAAAATGACACCACAAAACAAGACCAAAACACCACCTATGGATGTTGTCATAATGGATATAATTGACATAATACGTTTGAAGTACTAATTATAATTACCTCGCCCGCGACGGAGTAAGCGGGGCGAGGTATTGTAATCAGTGCAGTTTGTTTGTTTGTATGTATGTATGTTAACAATCTAGTGTCTAGACAGTTGTACCAATTGACTTCAAATTTTCAGGGTAGGTGGGCAATGGTCCGTAGATTACCTCATTAAATTTTGGGGGTAATCAGGTCAAGGTCACCGGAAAGGTCAACCTTTCAGTCAAAATCACATATTTTCCATTATAACTCAAAAACGGTTGCCAATAGACAGATGTTTACTATTATGAGCATATAGGAACTCCCATACGGACTTTCATTTGGCACCATGATCTTTGACCTTGAGTGACCTTGAAAGGTTAAACTCAAGGTCACGGATTTTCAGAGGGCTGTAACTTGAAAACGGTTGATGGTAGACAGATATTTACCATTATCAACTTATAGAAAGTGCCATAGGGGCTTTCATTTGGCACCATGATGTTTGACCTTGAATGATTTTGAAATGTCAAACTCAAGGTCATGGATTTTAATAGGACAGCTGATGATTGAGGAATATTACCATTATCAACATATAGGTATAAAATAAGTGCTCCCGGGTGAGGTTTGTTTTGCCTGGCACACTTGTTTATATGAGAAATCAAATTGTAACATTTGATCTATAGACTGGTTTCGAATTACTATGCTTGTAAAGTTCATTGAGATACCGTATTTCTCAACACTACTACAGAGGAAGTGTGTTGTTCCTGTTGAAAAAAAAAAAAGGGCAAAACTGAAATACTCAGCTTCCGGTTTAAAAAAGAGTAACTGAGTGTAAGAAGTTTAAGTGAAAGTATGTGTGACTAACTGATCTGATCTAATGTGAACTTTATATCCAATTTACAGGTGAAACTACTGTTGTAAATATTCCATCCTATGAACAGTACACCAGCAGGTTGCCATCATGTTATGTGGTCCAAAGGAGTCAAAGAAAATTATTAATATTCATCAACAATAATATAAAGTACTTGTATATTGTCTGTATATACAGTATCAGTCCACCAGATTGTCATACCAGATGCTCAGATTATGGATTTTGAGTTATACAGTACCTGCTGCATTAAACTCCAAAGCCTCTGTATATAGGAAATACAAGCCAAAGTGAAACTGAACCAAGGGAAGTTACTGTAAATCTGACATAAAGCCAAGTGCACACAACCTAAAATGGTCCATTTTCCAGGCACTGACTACAGATGATACAGAACCTTGTGAATCCATCAGGAGACAATATCGACTGTAGATTACTGGTGAATTTCCCAGATTTGTTGTTGTTGAGCAACGGGTGGCACGGTGGTGTAGTGGTTAGCACTGTCACCTCACAGCAAGAAGGTTCTGGATTCGAGCCCAGCAGCCAACGGGGACCTTTCTGTGTGGAGTTTGCATGTTCTCCCCGTGTCTGTGTGGGTTTCCTCTGGGTGCTCCAGTTTCCCCCACAATCCAAAGACATGCAGGTTCGGTTAATTGGTGGCTCTAAATTGATTGTAGGTGTGAATAGTTGTTTGTCAGCCCTGCAATGACCTGGTGACTTGTCCAGGATGTACCTCTCCTCTTGCCCATAGTCAGCTGGGATAGGCTCCAGCTTGCCCGTGACCCTCCACAGTTACGGATAATGGATGCTGAGCAACAAATCACAAAATGCTTCTCGGAAGGTTAAGAAAACCCGTGGTGAACTATTAGTGCCGCCAAGCGAAAACCATGTGACGCAATTTGATTACAAATCAAAATGTCATTCACTGATTTTTATGGCAGAAGGAAGATCTATACTTGTCCCAGTCGTGGATGATGTTAAAAGTGGTAAATGTATCCCGTAGGGGCGCTATTGAGGTAATTATTCGTTGATAGTTACTGGATCAGCCAGTGAAAACGGTGCTAAATATCACACACTTTTCAACACCGTTTCTACGTTTCTTCTATAAACAGCACATCTGGTACAAAAATCCTGTGGCGTGACACTATTATTTCCTTTCAAGGTTCATTTTATTGTAAAGACATCTGTCATCAGGGTTGGGATGGTTACTTTAAAAATGTATTGTGATACAAGTAATAATTACTTACTAAAAAATGTCAGCAGTAACCTAATTCCTGATTATCACAATACTAAAGAAGCATAAGTTGATTACTTTCTTTTAATTTTGGAATTAAGTAGACGTTGAGTCCTTGGATGATGACAGCATTCTCACAGCTGGAAGGCATAACCTGCACTGTACTGTGATGCTGTTATCCTTTTTGACTTTAAAGACAAAATAAAGGTGAAATTTCTACTCAGTGATTTTTTTTTTAATTTATCACTAGATAGACAATGATAATGAACCAGCACCTGTAAGATTAGCTATGGTTTCACTGGAGACCAGAATGGTGTTTGAAGTCTTATGAAGTGTTGGTACACTCTGAGAAAATAAAGTACATGATTGTACCTTTAGGGGTGCAATGGCTTGTCACTGAGGCAGTATCCACTAAGGTATTTATTTGCACCCTTTATAGGAACATATAGATACCTTTTTGGCCCTAAAAAGGTACACATAATTACCTTGAGGTCCAATAATGAGCCCTAAGGGGTATATTAGTGTAGATTGTACCTTGAGGGACAGAAATGGACTCCTACTGTAACTGTACCCCTATTTCTGACAATGTAGTATCTCATCTCATTATCTCTAGCCGCTTTATCCTGTTCTACAGGGTCGCAGGCAAGCTGGAGCCTATCCCAGCTGACTACAGGCGAAAGGCGGGGTACACCCTGGACAAGTCGCCAGGTCATCACAGGGCTGACACATAGACACAGACAACCATTCACACTCACATTCACACCTACGGTCAATTTAGAGTCACCAGTTAACCTAACCTGCATGTCTTTGGACTGTGGGGGAAACCGGAGCACTCGGAGGAAACCCACGCGGACACGGGGAGAACATGCAAACTCCGCACAGAAAGGCCCTCATCGGCCACGGGGCTCGAACCCGGACCTTCTTGCTGTGAGGCGACAGCGCTAACCACTACACCACCGTGCCACCCGCAATGTAGTATATTGTTTTTTATTTTTTAAATATATTTTAAAACTGTAATCCTGCTAACAATCCCCTTGAAGTCCAATAATTACTGAATGTATTGGTAATCTGATGACGTCTTTTTTTCTGTAATATTAATAAAATACAGTTACCTTTTCTGGGCGGCACGGTGGTGTAGTGGTTAGCGCTGTCGCCTCACAGCAAGAAGGTCCTGGGTTCGAGCCCCGGGGCCGGCGAGGGCCTTTCTGTGTGGAGTTTGCATGTTCTCCCCGTGTCCGCGTGGGTTTCCTCCGGGTGCTCCGGTTTCCCCCACAGTCCAAAGACATGCAGGTTAGGTTAACTGGTGACTCTAAATTGACCGTAGGTGTGAATGTGAGTGTGAATGGTTGTCTGTGTCTATGTGTCAGCCCTGTGATGACCTGGCGACTTGTCCAGGGTGTACCCCGCCTTTCGCCCATAGTCAGTTGGGATAGGCTCCAGCTTGCCTGCGACCCTGTAGAAGGATAAAGCGGCTAGAGATAATGAGATGAGATGAGATGAGTTACCTTTTCTTTGTATCCTCATTATCTAACGCTGTTTCATGTATTCCGTTAGACCCCAAGCCTTTCGGTCAATCATCCTCAATGGGTGGGTAAGTTATTATCAGTGCTTTAGGGTAAGTGGAATCTTTGGTTGTCTCTGAAAATAGACGACTACAGTATATTGTAAGCAAGCATTAGCTCTTCAATTCAATTCAGTACAATTCAAACAAAATGCAAGTAACTGACATGGAGACTAGTAGAAAGCTAGACCAGGTTAGCTACCTACAGTACCAGTCAAATTTTAGACATACCACATAAATTTAATGTTTTTTCTTTATTTTTTATTAATTGAAAGTCACTTCATGGCTTAAAGTAATGATGGATGTCATTTCTCTTTACTTACTGTACTTGAGCGGTTCTTGACATGATACTGTATGGATTACTATAGTTGTGGTGTTGAACAGTGCTATTTACTGTATTTTTATTATTTATTATTTGATTTCAAATGCATTAAGAAGGCAAGAAACTCGTCCACTGTTAAACTTTTGACGAGACACGCTTGTTAATTGAAAAGCATTCCAGGTGACTACCTCATGAAGCTGGTTAAGATAATGGCAGTAGTGTGCAAAGCATTGTTAAGGTAAATGCTGACTACTGTACTTTAAATAATCTAAAATATCAAACATATTTTTTTAACATTTTTTTTTTGTTCAGCACACAATTCCAGATATGATCCATATGTTATTTCATAGTTTTGATATCTTCAGTATTGTTCTACAATGCATAAAATACAAAATACAGAAAAGCCTATGAATCAGTAGGGGTATACAAACTTTTGACTGGTACCGTATGAGCAAATACCATTCAAAGATCGATTTGACTCACTATCTAGATCACTGGATGCTTTCTAAGGACTTTTCCCTTCATGACACTACAAGCTGGTTTTATGTCTTTCATAAGCTATTGGATAATCTATATAATAAGCGGCAAAGTTTGTTTCTTTGTTTCTTTGTCTTGAGCTAACATCGCCATTTCTTGACGGATTTTCACCAAATTTGGCAAGTAGGTCCGGGGATGACCCAGAATTTTGCAGATATAAACAAAATTAATGTATAGGCCAGGCGGCACGATGGTGTAGTGGTTAGCGCTGTCGCCTCACAGCAAGAAGGTTCTGGGTTCGAGCCCCGGGGCCGGCGAGGGCCTTTCTGTGTGGAGTTTGCATGTTCTCCCCGTGTCCGCGTGGGTTTCCTCCGGGTGCTCCGGTTTCCCCCACAGTCCAAAGACATGCAGGTTAGGTTAACTGGTGACTCTAAATTGACCGTAGGTGTGAATGTGAGTGTGAATGGTTGTCTGTGTCTATGTGTCAGCCCTGTGATGACCTGGCGACTTGTCCATGGTGTACCCCGCCTTTCGCCCGTAGTCAGCTGGGATAGGCTCCAGCTTGCCTGCGACTCTGTAGAACAGGATAAAGCGGCTAGAGATAATGAGATGAGAATGAATGTATAGGCCCCAAAGAGGTCCCTGGGGGGCACAACATCCACCCACCCCCTCCCTCAATGCCTTTCATGTTACATTTATCAACACAAACTCTCGACAGATCTTCACTAAACTTGGTGTGTAGGTACAGGAGATAGCCACAATTTGGCAGAATTCAGAAATTCCATATTTGAGCCCTAAGGGGTCCCTGGTGGGCCCCTGGGTGTTGGATGTTTGGATTTTTGTTTGTCTTGGGTTAACATCACCATTTCTCAACAGATCTTCAATAAATTTGACATGGAAGTCTGGGGGCAACCCAGAATTTTGCAAAACCCGGGTAACACCAGGTAACCTGCTAGTAGATAATAGTTGAAGCTACCTATGATAAAAACATAGTGTAATCTGGCTCACTTAGCTAGTTAATGGCTTACCTGGACCTGCTTCCTCAGGTTAGGTGTTGAGCTACGAGACACTGATGGGCTTTGGCTCACATAACTTGCAGATTATTAGTACAATATTTCCTCTGAAATGTTTAAAACTGAAAATACAACATATGATTAAATGTATGTGGACTCCTAGCCATTGCACCCATATGCATTTTTTCTCAAACTGTTGCCACAAAGTTGGAAGTCCAAACCTGTTCCAACATGACAATGCTCCTGTGCACAAAGCAAGTTGCATGAAGACCATGAAGACATTGTTGACCAAAATTGGAGCGGAAGAACTCACGCGTCCTGCACTGAACCCTGACCTCAACCCCACTGAACACCTCTAGGATGAACTGGAACACCAACTGCACCCCAGACCTCATGCATCATCAGTGCCTGACCTCACTAATGCTCTTATGGCTGAATGGACACAAATTCCCACAGCCATGCTCCAAAATCTAGTGGAAAGCCTTCCCAGAAGAGTGGAAGTTATTATCACAGGAACGGGTTTAACACTGGAATGGGATGTTCAAAAAATACTTAGAGATGTGATGGTCTGGTGGTCATAACCTTTGGCCATATAGTGTACCTGATAAACTGCATTCGGGATTCTTATCTGTCTCCACTGTCTCAGACACTGCTGCTGCTTCTGACTAAAACATTTAGTGTCTGAAATTGAGATTTTTCACAGGAAGCTGCTTTAATTTTGATTGTCTCTGTCTTTTACAGTCTTCTGAGGTTAAATGGATTTTTTTTACTGTGTAATGTGATAAAGAAAACAACCTTAAACAAGTTATTAAGGTACACTACACCCTCTAGTCAATCAATCAATCATGTCAAGTAAGCTCGGACTCTCATGACCCTGTCTCTCCAACAGACTTTATCCTTCATTGCCACAGGCAGTTCTTCTACTAGGCAGCCCATGTTGTCCTGCAGTTGATCAATGTAGGTACGTGCAGGACGACCCACAGAGGTGGTACCGTGTTTGGGCTGCCATAGAAGGAGATCGCTTGCCAGCTCTTCCTTGTTGTGCCAGCAGTGGCCAGCAAACTGTAAGCTTCTCTCCTGGATGGTTGCCAATACGGGGGGAATAAATCCATATAGTTCTTTATTTGTTAGATGGTCTTCCCAGGAGATATTTAAAGCTGTTCTTAACATTCTTGTAAAGGCACCGTCGAGTGAAGATTGGAGTTTGGAGGTAAGTGTCCAGGTAGTTGACCCATAAACCAGGACAGATTCAACAGTGGCTCTGAAGAAGTTATGTTTTAGGTCTGGTGGAAGGTTGGATTTCCAAACTTTATCCAAACTGTGGACGGCACGGTGGTGTAGTGGTTAGCGCTGTCGCCTCACAGCAAGAAGGTCCAGGTTCGAGCCCCATGGCCAGCGAGGGCCTTTCTGTGCGGAGTTTGCATGTTCTCCCCGTGTCCGCGTGGGTTTCCTCCGGGTGCTCCGGTTTCCCCCACAGTCCAAAGACATGCAGGTTAGGTTAACTGGTGACTCTAAATTGAACGTAGGTGTGAATGTGAGTGTGAATGGTTGTCTGTGTCTGTCAGCCCTGTGATGACCTGGCGACTTGTCCAGGGTGTACCCCGCCTTTCGCCCATAGTCAGCTGGGATAGGCTCCAGCTTGCCTGCGACCCTGTAGAAGGATAAAGCAGCTAGAAATAATGAGATGAGATTCAAACTGTTTAGAGCTCCCCAGGGTTTTCCAAGATGAAGCTTGACATCTTTCTTGGAGGATGCAATGTTGCTGCCTAGGTATATGAACTCGGCAGTCTAATTTGAGGCTGAGACATAGTAAGTCTCTCGGTGGCGAAGAAAAGGAGCCACGAACGTGACGCCTACGGTCCTGGCAGTAGTCAACTAACATGACTGGGAGACCTTGGCCATTGTTTGTATTAGCGCAAATCAACCACCCAACGTCAAATTCATGTGCAGTCGTTGGTCAACGAGAACTCATCTGTAATGCACCTGAAATCCACCACGCTGCTCCTCATGGTTTTGCCAGTATCCCTGGCAGGTGGGGTTAAGAGAGTACTACCACCTTCCCACAGTGGACTCCCAGGCTAGCGGAGGGAAGGAGGCACCTTACTGCTCCTATTGTGGACCACCCAAATTGGGGTGTCCACCCTCTAGATCCACATCATAAAGGTTCCAAACATGTACGCCAAGCATATATATATATATATATATATATATATATATATATATATATATATATATATATATATATATCAGTAAAAATCAACCTGAATAGAAAAATAATATTATAGAATATGAACCATTGAATTGTGTAGTGTTGTGTATTTCACGTCAGTAAATTGCTGCATTGTCTTGTGACAGTGATACTGATAATGAGATACGCATCGCAGTTACGAATACGTATTTATTCCTTTCTTTGACACCACATGCCATCCGCCAGAAACAACACCACAACATTTATTATGGTGTGACTCTGCTGGGTGCCTGGTGGACAGCAGTGAACCAGCGCTTTCACTTTACAACATTGCTGTATAGTTACAATCGAATTTTATTGCACATAAGAACTAATCAATATCGATCCGCGGTAGGTTTAGATTATCTACAACTAATAAACAATGCTAATAATTGGTCTTGAACTATACAATAATCATGTTTACACGAGTGTGTGGAGTAAGAAATCATTCAGGTAAAAAAGCATACAATGCAAAGATATGTTGCCCATGATAAAAAAAATCAGTAGGATAAAAGCCTACTGGAAAACATCCTCCTCAATCAAATGCAGTGTATGAGCTCCGAGGGTTTGAGCTGCAATCTTGATATCTCATCTCATTATCTCTAGCCGCTTTATCCTGTTCTACAGGGTCACAGGCAAGCTGGAGCCTATCCCAGCTGACTACGGGCGAAAGGCGGGGTACAACCTTCACAAGTCACCAGGTCATCACAGGGTTGACACATAGACACAGACAACCATTCACACTCACATTCACACCTACGGTCAATTTAGAGTCACCAGTTAACCTAACCTGCATGTCTTTGGACTGTGGGGGAAACCGGAGCACCCGGAGAAAACCCACGCGGACACGGGGAGAACATGCAAACTCCACACAGAAAGGCCCTCGCCGGCTACGGGGCTCGAACCCGGACCTTCTTGCTGTGAGGCGACAGCGCTAACCACTGCACCACCGTGCCGCCCCCTTGTGACATAAAAAAAAATGGATATGGTGTGAGTCAATCATGGTATTTCCTGGATATACCATGAACTGATGTCACAATTTCAAGCTATACAGCTGACACGAGTCACAGCTATGGCTCTGCAAGCATTTCTGTGTATGTAGATCTATGTATCATGATCATGCCTAGCAAGACAGGCGATAGCATGGTACACTGCACACGCACAGGTCGAAGGTCGCTCTGACATAAACAACAAACATAGCTGCCTCCAGTGAGTTTATGCCGAGATTCAATCTCGTAGATGATGAGGAGTTGGAGGATTTTGGGAATTTTTTGATGAGGGATATAAATCGAATATACCCTGTACTGAGAGGCACCGGCTGAAATTATGGATTCTCTTTGGTGACTCACATAGTACTACTGTCTTCAGGGCTGTATACCAGTCACCTCAGAGAATCCATAATTTCCACTGGAGCCTCTCAGTGCATGGTATATTCGATTACTGTCAACTGTCCAACAAGCTAGCGGACTATTAAAATTGTTTTAACTAGTTTTATATGAAATGTCATGAGTCATGAATATTTTCCATAAAATGTATTAGTAAATAATAATCCCATGTTATTTTTTAAAATGCAAATTAAAAATAAGCACTGGATAAAACCCCAGCTATCTTATGTAAATAAAGATACAATTTTTGTTGTCTGGTGGTCAAGCGTTTAAGAGATTGCACTTACAGTCAGGTTCCCTGTGGTGGTACACGTTCGTATGGACATCGTATGGTCGCAAAAACCATCAAAAATCAGGTCGATGAATTACCATATTCTCTTAAGTACAGAGCTCTGCTATAAATGCAGTAAAGTTGAGGACTTAAGTAACAACAAGTCAAGTCAAAGTCCCTTCCACACCAGGATCTGGTCTTCCCAGGCAGTCTCCTGTCCCAGTACTACCCAATTCCTTAAGCCACATGGGTGCAGTGCCAATCTCCGATTCGTTAGCCTTCAGCCTCTTGCCTATTATATAGCTAGGGTTACAGTAGGGGGCCGGTCCTCTGGTAACCACGAGAGTTTGACTCCCTTACTCACATCTGTATTGCAGTGTGCCTTGCCAGATGGCATTTTTATGATGGTCTTTGGTACAGTATGACCTGACCACGAGTAGAACTCGTGATCTCCTGGTCGAGAGGCGGACACACTAACCACTAGACCAACTCGCGGTAAAAAGTAAAAACACTATGATTTAATTAATATTGTTACTGACCGGGGTGGTACAGTGGTGCAGTGGTTAGTACTGTCACTTCATAGCAAGAAGATTCTGGGTTCGAGCTCAGCAGCCGACAGGGGCCTTTCTGTGTGGAGTTTGTATCTTCTTCCCATGTCTGTGTGGGTTTCCTCCAGGTGCTCCGGTTTCCCCCACAGTCCAAAGACATGCAGGTTAGGCTAATTGGTGGCTCTAAATTGACTGTTGGTGTGAATGGTTGTGTGTTTCTATGTCTCAGCCCTGCGGAGACCTGGCGACTTGTCCAAGATGTACCCCGCCCATAGTCAGCTGGGATAGGCTCCAGCTTGCCCATGACCCTGCACAGGTTAAGCGGCTACAGATAATGGATGGATGGATGTTACTGACTGGGGTGGTGCAGTGGTTAGTACTATCACCTCACAGCAAGCAAGTTCTAGATTCAAACCTCTTGGCCGACTGGGGCCTTTCTGTGTAGAGTTTGCATGTTCTCTTCGTACCCGTGTGGGTTTCCTCCACATGCTCCAATCTCTTCCTACAGTCCAAAGACATGTGGATTAGGTCAACTGGCTAGTTTAAATAGTCCAGAGATGTGACTGTGAGTGTGAAACCTGGTGATAGATTAGTGAACTGTCCAGGGTGGACCCCACCTCTCGCCCAGTATTAGCCTGGATTGGCCCCTGCTCACCTGTGACCCCCAGTGTGTTAGGGTTTTGCTGGGAATCGAACCCAGGTCGCTGGTGTAGTGATCCAGCAAACCCCCACTAGGCCACTAGGGGAATGACTCAAGTGCAGAGGTGTGAGGCGAAAGTAGAGTATCAAAAAAACAGTTTATTTACACTATATACACTATATACAATCCAGGGCAAAAAAACAAAAAGTATAATCCAACGCTGAGAAGACAAAGGGAAAAATAAAAAATCCAACAATTCAAAGTCCAAAAAAAAGGAAAAGGCAAAAATGCAAAACACTCAGAAGATCCAAAAGTACAAAGTTCAAAGAAAGCAAAAAATATCAAAAACACAAAGGCACAGGCAAGGTACATGGGACAAACTAGCACTAGACAGCATAGCATAAAGACTCCGTGACTAGGGAACAAACAGAGGAGTATTTATACACAAAATAAATTGAACACAGGTGACGATAATGAAGACAAACAGGTAATCAACACAAACACAAAACACAGGAACAGTGGCGGCCTCTAGAGGCCAAAACAAACATGACAAGAAAAGGAAATAACAGCGGTCTCTAGAGGCCAAAACAGTCCTAGTCCTAACAGGACCCCCCCCCCAGGAGAGTCTCCTAACGTTCCCAGGGCGATCCGGATGGGCCAAATGGAAGTCCCGACAAAGTTCCTTATCTAAAATGTCCCGGGTGGGGACCCAACAGCATTCCTCAGGGCCATAGCCCTCCCAGTCCACCAGATATTGAAGCCCGCCACGGACCCGGTGGGAGTCCAGCAGACGGCACACAGTGAACACAGTCTGACCCTGGAAGATGCGGGGGGCGGGGGATTCCTAGAGGCAGGGGCATACGTGGATGACAGTACGGGCCGCAACAGGGAAACATGGAATGTAGGGTTGATCCTAAGAGTTCGTGGTAACTGGAGCCAGTAGGAGACAGGGTTCACCCTGCGCACAACTTTGAAGGGGCCAATGTAGCGAGGAGCAAGCTTGCGGTTCTCCACCCACAGTGGAAGGTCCTTGGTGGACAGCCAAACCCACTGCCCCGGGCAGAAAATGTGGGCAGGCCTTCTATGGCCGTTGGCCTGAATCTGGTTGAACCTGGAAGTCTGGATGAGGGTCCTCCTGACCTTGTTCCAGGTCTTGCGACACCGTCTCACATACTGATTGACCGAGGGCACCCCAGCGTCCTCCTCCTGGTCCGGAAACAGAGGTGGCTGGAACCCGAACTGGCACTGGAACGGTGATAACCTGGTAGCCGATGACTGCAGGGTGTTGTGAGAATACTCTGCCCATGGCAGCCAGGTGCTCCATGTAGTCGGGTTATCCATCGCCAGGCCTCGCAGGGTGGTTTCCAGGTCCTGGTTGAGCCTCTCCGTCTGGCCATTGGACTGGGGGTGGAACCCAGAGGAGAGGCTGGCAGTGGCTCCGATAAGCTTGCAGAACCCGCGCCACACTCGGGAGGAGAACTGGGGCCCCTGGTCTGAGACGATGTCCTGCGGGAGACCAAAGACTTGGAAGACATGTGTGAAAATGAGTTTGGCTGTTTCAAGAGCAGAATGGAGTTTGTACAGTGGTATGAAGCAGCAGGCCTTAGAGAATCTGTCGACTATTACCAAAATGACAGTGTTACCTTGTAAGTCTGGAAGGCCCGTGATAAAGTCGACCTCCACATGAGACCAGGGACGCCAGGGAATAGGCAGAGGGTGCAGGAGGCCCTGGGGATGCTGTCGTGGATTCTTGCTTCTGGTGCACACTTCGCAGGACAGGATGAATGACCTCACCTCCTTCTCCATGCTTGGCCACCAGAAGTGTCTTTTCAAGAAGTCCAGGGTCCTCCGAGCTCCCGGGTGGGTGGTGAGAGGGGACGAATGACCCCACTGGAGAACCTTGGCCCGGGCTTGACGAGGGATGTACAAGAGGCCCGGTGGCCCTGTCCCAGGACCGGGGTCCTGGCGTTGACCTCATCGGACGACCTCCTCAACACCCCAGCGGACAGGGGCCACAATCCGGGACACAGGGATAATAGGCCCGACTTCACTCTCCCTGTTAGTGGCAGAGAACAGCCTGGACAGTGCATCAGGTTTGGTGTTCTTGGAGCCGGGGTGGTACAATAGGGTGAAGTCAAAACAACTGAAAAACAGGGCCCACCTAGCCTGTCGTGGGTTCAGTCTCTTGGCTTGCTGGAGGTACTCCAGGTTCTTGTGGTCCGTCCAAACCAGGAATGGATGTTGCGCTCCCTCCAGCCAGTGCCTCCACTCCTCAAGGGCCAGTTTGACTGCTAGCAGTTCTCGATCCCCCACATCGTACCGGGACTCCGCAGGGCTCAGGCAGTGGGAGAAGTATGCACAGGGGTGCAACTTTCCTTCCTAACGTTGAGAGAGCACCGCGCCGACACCACTGTCCGAGGCGTCCACCTCCACGATGAATGGTTGGGAGGTGTCCGGGAGGACCAGAATAGGTGCCGTGCAGAAGCGGTGCTTGAGGTCTTTAAATGCCTTTTCTGCCTGAGGGGACCAGACATAAGATCCACCAGTCCCTTTGGTGAGATCTGACATGGGTGCTGCTACGGAACTGAAGTTCCTGACGAACTTGCGGTAAAAGTTAGCGAATCCTAAGAACCGCTGCACCTCCTTGACGGACTTGGGAGTGGGCCAGTCCCGGATGGCCAGGGTCTTGGCTGGGTCCATTTGGAGTTGTCCCGTCCGAACAATAAATCCCAGGACGGAGACCTCGGGGACATGAAACTCGCATTTCTGGGCCTTCGCAAACAGATTGTTCTGTAGCAGCCTCTGGAGAACCTGGCGGACATGGTGGCAGTGCTCCTGCAAGGTCTTGGAAAATACCAAGATGTCGTCGAGGTAGACAAAAACGTACTGGTTAATCATGTCCCTCAAGACATCGTTGATTAGGGCCTGAAAAACAGCTGGTGCGTTGGTGAGTCCGAAGGGCATCACCTGGTACTCGTAGTGCCCTGACGGGGTGTTAAAGGCAGTCTTCCACTCATCTCCCTGTCGGATACGGATGAGGTGGTATGCGTTCCGTAGGTCCAACTTGGTGAAGACGGTGGCGCCTTGGAGCAGGTCGAATGCTGTGGACATCAGCGGAAGGGGATAGCGGTTGCGCACAGTGATCTTGTTCAGGCCCCTGTAGTCAATACATGGTCGGAGCCCCCCATCCTTCTTGCCGACAAAGAAGAAGCCAGCACCAGCAGGTGAGGTGGAGGGTCGAATGAACCCAGAGACCAGGGTGTCCTTGAGGTATTCCTCCATGGCCTTGCGTTCTGGCTGAGAGAGGGAGAACAGTCTGCCCCGAGGAGGGGTAGTCCCAGGGAGCAAGTCGATGGCACAGTCGTAGGCACGGTGCGGAGGAAGAATGGCGGCCCTGCTTTTGCTAAAGACTTCTTTGAGGTCCCAGTACTCTGTGGGAACTTGAGATAACTCGGTGAGATCAGGAGGCTCGGCAGGAGACACAAGAGAGCTAGAGAGCAGACAAGAGGCATGGCATGCAGGACCCCATTCCACAACCTGGCTTGTTACCCAGTCTATACGAGGGTTGTGGCGGGTAAGCCAAGGAAGGCCTAGAATCACCGGGAACTCTGGTGAGTGAATAAGGTGCAGGGATATTTCTTCTTTGTGAGCTTGAGACTGGAGAAAGACTGGAGAAGTAACTTGGGTGACTCTTCCGTCACCTAAAGCTTGGCCATCGAGGGCAGACACAGACAGCGGGATTTCAAGAGGAGCAGTCGGGAGTCGGGACATTGATACTTTGGGCGAAGTGAACATCCATAAAGTTTCCAGCCGCCCCGGAGTCTAACAAGGCTTGACAAGAGTGGATGGACTCACCCCAGGAGATGGAGACCGGGATGTAGACTCCTTGGCCAGGGAGTTCGGGAGAGAGGGTAGGCCCCGTCACAACCCTCCCTCGGCTGGACGGGGCGGTCCTTTTCCCGAGAGCTCGGGACATGATGCTCGGAAATGACCAGGCTTGCCACAGTAGATGCAGCACTTGTCCCTCCTTCTGCGCTCCCTCTCAGATGCGGAGAGACGAGTACGACCCACTTGCATGGGCTCTGGACAGTCACTGGAGGGGGTAGACGGGCTCCATGTTGAGGCAGTGAGGCTGGGGAGGCTCAGGACTTGGCGGCGTTCTCTAATCCTGTTGTCAAGACGAATAGCATGTGAGATCAGAGTTTCGAGGTCACTTGGGCATCCGATAGAGGCCAGGCTGTCTTTGATGGGGTCAGACAAACCATGGTGAAAGGCTGAAACCAGGGTAGCCTCGTTCCATCCGCTGACTGCTGTGAGCGTCCGGAACGATATGGCGTAGTCTGCGACGCTTCCTCCTTGCCGGATGGACATGAGCTTTCTGGCTGCGTCTGTACTGATGTCCGCCTGATCGAAGCATCTCTTCTGTAAACAGTTCGAAATCAGAGCACTCGGGTCCCCGTCTCTGCCAGATAGCTGTTGCCCAAGCTCGTGCCTTACCAGCTAACAAGGTTATCACAAAGGCAATCTTGCGGCGATCCGTAGTGTAGGTGGTAGGCTGGAGCTCAAAGGTGAGTTGGCACTGGGTAAGGAACTCCCGGCACTCACCATGCTTGCCGTCATACCTCTGTGGTGCAGGAAGGCTGGGTTCGCGAGGTGAAGGAGACAGCGTGGCGGGAGGCACTGGAGCAGGAGCCGGATCAGGATGAGGAGATGCGGGCAGAGGAGTCAGCTGTGCCAGGGTTTTCCCAATTTGCTGAAGCAGTACCTCGTGGCAAGCAAGAGCCTCCCATTGGCTTGCGAGCGTTCGTCCATGGTCGCTCCGAAGCGTGTCAAAGCTGCCATAATTCCCTGAAGGTTGGCCGGGTAGACAGTTGAAGCAGCCTTTGCTGAGTCGGTCATGACGGAGTCTTTCTGTTAGGGTTTTGCTGGGAATTGAACCCGGGTCGCTGGTGTAGTGATCCAGCAAACCCCCACTAGGCCACCAGGGGAATGACTCAAGTGCAGAGGCGTGAGGCGAAAGTAGAGTATCAAAAAAAAACCAGTTTATTTACACTATATACACTATATACAATCCAGGGCAAAAAAACAAAAAGTATAATCCAACGCTGAGAAGACAAAGGGAAAAATAAAAAATCCAACAATTCAAAGTCCAAAAAAAAGGAAAAGGCAAAAATGCAAAACGCTCAGAAAATCCAAAAGTATAAAGTTTCAAGAAAGCAAAAAATATCAAAAACACAAGGGCACAGGCAAGGTACATGGGACAGAGGAAACTAGCACTAGACAGCATAGCATAAAGACTCTGTGACTAGGGAACAAACAGAGGAGTATTTATACACAAAATAAATTTAACACAGGTGACGATAATGAAGACAAACAGGTAATCAACACAAACACAAAACACAGGAACAGTGGCGGCCTCTAGAGGCCAAAACAAACATGACAAGAAAAGGAAATAACAGTGGCCTCAAGAGGCCAAAACAGTCCCAGTCCTAACACAATGAGAATGAATGAATGTTCATGAATGCCACCAAGGCTGATTGAATTCTAGTAGACTTAGACAGATAGATTCATTTCAGGGTTTAGGAAACTAAAAACAAATGCACTGATGTTTTTCACTGTCATTCTGTATGAATCCAGTACAACACGTAAATTTGTGTTTTGACACGCAGTTTAGTGGATTTGGAAGGTCGGGTTTGAGTTCGGGAGCGGCACAGTGGTGTAGTGATTAGCACTGTCACCTCACAGCAAGAAGGTCCTGGGTTCGAGCCCAGCGGCCAACGAGGGCCTTTCTGTGTGGAGTGTGCATGTTCTCCCTGTGTCTGCGTGGGCTTCCTCTGATTGCTCCGGTTTCCCCCACAGTCCAAAGACATGCAGGTTAGGCTAACTGGTGGCTCTAAATTGACCGTAGGTGTGAATGTGAGTGTGAATGGTTGTTTGTGTCTATGTGTCAGCCCTGCAATGACCTGGCGACTTGTCCAGGGTGTACCCCGCCTCTTGCCCATAGTCAGCTGGGATAGGCTCCAGCTTGCCTGCGACCCTGTGGGACAGGATAAGCGGCAACAGATAATGGATGGATGGATGGTTTGAGTCCATTCCTCTGTACAGAACAGCTTCAACTCTGGGATGTTGGTGGGTTTCCTCACATGAACTGCTTGCTTGAGGTCCTTCCACAACATTTCGATCGGATTAAGGTCAGGACTTTGACTTGGCCATTCCAAAACATTAACTTTATTCTTCTTTAACCATTCTTTGGTAGAACGACTTGTGTGCTTAGGGTCGTTGTCTTGCTGCATGACCCACCTTCTCTTGAGATTCAGTTCATGGACAGATGTCCTGACATTTTTCCTTTAGAATTCACTGGTATAATTCAGAATTCATTGCTCCATCAATGATGGCAAGCCGTCCTGGCCCAGATGCAGCAAAACAGGCCCAAACCATGATACTACCACCACCATGTTTCACAGATGGGATAAGGTTCTTATGCTGGAATGCAGTGTTTTCCTTTCTCCAAACATAACGCTTCTCATTTAAACCAAAAAGTTCTATTTTGGTCTCATCCGTCCACAAAACATTTTTCCAGTAGCCTTCTGGCTTGTCCATGTGATCTTTAGCAAACTGCAGACGAGCAGCAATGTTCTTTTTGGAGAGCTGTGGCTTTCTCCTTGCAACCCTGCCATGCACACCATTGTTGTTCAGTGTTCTCCTGATGGTGGACTCATGAACATTAACATAAGCCAATGTGAGAGAGGCCTTCAGTTGCTTAGAAGTTACCCTGAGGTCGTTTGTGACCTCGCTGACTATTACACGCCTTGCTCTTGGAGTGATCTTTGTTGGTCGACCACTCCTGGGGAGGGTAACGATGGTGTTGAATTTCCTCCATTTGTACACAATCTGTCTGACTGGTGGAGTCCAAACTCTTTTCCAGCCTGCTGAGCATCAACAACGCTTTTTCTGAGGTCCTCAGAAATCTCCTTTGTTCGTGCCATGATACACTTCCACAAACATGTGTTGTGAAGATCAGACTTTGATAGATCCCTGTTCTTTAAATAAAACAGGGTGCCCAGTCACACCTGATTGTCATCCCATTCATTGAAAACATCTGACTCTAATTTCACCTTCAAATTAACTGCTAATCCTAGAGGTTCACATACTTTTACCACTCACAGATATGTAACATTGGATCATTTTCCTCAATAAATAAATGACCGAGTATAATATATTTTTTTGTCTTATTTGTTTAACTGGGTTCTCTTTATCTACTTTTAGGACTTGTGTGAAAATCTGATGATGTTTTTTGGTCATATTTATGCAGTAGTATAGAAAATTCTAAAGGGTTCACAAACCTTCAAGCACTACTGTAGATAGATAGATAGATAGATAGATAGATAGATAGATAGATAGATAGATAGATAGATAGATAGATAGATGGATGGATGGATGGATGGATGGGTTGTTTTACAATCAGGGTACAAAGTTTGTGTCACAGGGGTCCAAAATTCAAATTGATTCAAACTGGTTCTTGTACCAGTTTTTAAGTGAAGGACAAGTTAAAGAACAGATAGGCATGTGTAATAGTTTGTATTATGACAAGATTAAGTGTAGCTTTAAGCAGGGCTGGGAGAAACAAATGAAGTGATTCTTGGAGAGAATCCACTGCTTCCATAGTGCTTTTAAATATAAGCCTGTAAGCTTTGTGTTAGTTGTCTCTAATATTTACGGTATGTCCCAATATCTTGACCACATTTTAGGATGAAAATAATCATTTTAGATATGTTATTTTATATTGAAAAATTAGCTGTCTCGGAGAGGACATTTTTTTTACACAATTACATACTAATTTGATCAAAATAGTCTGAAAACTTACTGGCATTCAACATTGAAACTTAACTATGTTTCCAATGATATGGAACCAAATATTTGTTTTATGGTATAAAGAATGATTTAAGTGCATCCCTTTTGGAGCTACCTGTGGTCAAAAAAGCACTTTTTCTAAATGACACGAGTAATTTTGCTAAATATGACATATATTGCCATACATTCACCAAAAATAACGTTATCACCAATTTTTTTTATTGCATGGTAAATAGAGCTATCACAGGGCTACAATAAACAATCAAGTTTATTTAGTCAAGCCTTTTGATGCTGAAGATAATAAGTGTTAAATGTGATTTTTGTAAAACAACCCAGATACACTACTGTTCAAAAGTTTGGGGTCACCCAGACAATTTTGTGTTTTCCATGAAAAGTCACACTTTTATTTACCACCATAAGTTGTAAAATGAATAGAAAATATAGTCAAGACATTTTTTCTGGCCATTTTGAGCATTTAATCAACCCCACAAATGTGATGCTCCAGAAACTCAATCTGCTCAAAGGAAGGTCAGTTTTATAGCTTCTCTAATACGTTCACACTGCAGGCTGAAGTGACTCAAATCCAATCTTTTCGCCCATATGTGACCTGTATCCGATCTTTTATTGACAATATGAACGACACAGATCCGATTTTTTCAAATCCGACCCAGGCCATTTGGATATGTGGTCCTAATTCCGATTCCTATCTGCTCTTTTCATATGCGACTTCAGTCTGAACCGCCAGGTCGCATTCATCCGACTTACACGTCATCAACAAGCCACAAACGTCACTATTCTGCGCTGAAGTAGGCGGCGGGTCTCTCAAAAAAAGTTACAACAACATGGCGCATAATCACGGGCGCAGATAGAGGGGGGACTCGTCCCACCCAGATTTAAATTCACCTCGTTTGGTCCCCCCCACTTATAGGAAGGAAAAAACGTCTATGCTGTCTTTCTTTGCATAAGGCAAACCTCACGGAAAAATCAAAAGACTAATTACCATTCGGTTTATTGAGGTGCACAGCAGTGTATACATAGTTGCAACAACTCACATAAAACAAAACAAAGACTGATATTCGGTTGGTTGAGCTGCGCAGACTGCACAGGTTGCGAGCTCGAGCTTGGTTGCTATGGTAACCCACAACAAGTTTGACAGGTATATCGGGGTTGGGGTTGGTTTGCTGGCAGCTTTGTCCCCCCCAGTTTTTTGTCCCCCCCCCAGTTCAAAAAATGTATCTGCGCCCCTGCGCATGACATCAATGCGAGGGACGCTTCAGGCTGTGAAGGTTCTGAATCTTCTCAATGGAAGGACGCAGAGGTTAGGGAGCTGATTTCCATTTGGGGGGATGCAGCTATTCAAGCTAGATTGGATGGGTCATACTGCAACCGGGCGGTTTTACTTCCGTAAACACTGGCCATGCTCACTGCGTGTGACGTCGTTGTATCCTGCAATGCGCATGCGGAACACTTTTAGGTCGCTTTTCATTCATACTGAGGATCACATACAAGTCGCATATATTTGTTAATGTGAACGACCTCACAAAAAAATCGGATTTCACAAAAAAATCGGAATTGAGCATTAAGCCTTGCAGTGTGAACGTAGCGTAAAGAGCTCAACTGTTTTCAGCTGTGCTAACATGATTGTACAAGGGTTTTCTAATCATCCATTAGCCTTCTGAGGCAATGAGCAAACACATTGTACCATTAGAACACTGGAGTGAGAGTTGCTGGAAATGGGCCTCTATACACCTATGGAGATATTGCACCAAAAACCACACATTTGCAGCTAGAATAGTCATTTAGCACATTAGCAATGTATAGAGTGGATTTCTGATTAGTTTAAAGTGATCTTCATTGAAAAGAACAGTGCTTTTCTTTCAAAAATAAGGACATTTCAAAGTGACCCCAAACTTTTGAACGGTAGTGTAGATGATGAAAGAAAGAAACCGCATTTTATTCCTGAGTTGTAAAGAGCGCGAGCTGCCGGTTTGAAGAAGAAGGTGTCATCAAGCCTGAACACAGCGCGCGCGCTAGTGCGATTGCGTGTGCGTGCGCGCGCGCTGTTGAGTCGCGTCACTGCTGAAAGCCGAGCGTTCACACACCGTAAGATCCGTTTCCTGTGCGCGCGCTCTCACTCAAGCAAGCATTCTGATGCGCGAGGCGAGTTTGAATCGGTTACGAAAGACTTTTTGGATCGGTTTTCGCCGCGCAGTGCACGTGAGGCGCAAAAGCGGAACCGGGCGGAAAACGCGCTTTATATTATAGTGAGTTCGTCGGAACTCAGAGTGTTTAATAGTGAGGCATGTTTGCGTGGTGCGCCTGCTGGGAAACCTGTTTCACCGTGGAAGTGTGAGCGGTGCGGAGCGGAGCGGTGCGGAGCGGAGCGCACGCATGTGAGCCGCGCGCTCGGAGCGGCGAGCACTCTCAGCCCGCTCCGGTGACGACATGCCGCGCGACCGCGGCGCAGACGATGGCGCTTCCGGTGGCGTGCGCCTTGAAACACGCGGCGCGGAGGATGTGGAACGGGGCGGCGGGGTCGCGCGGCGCCAGGGTGCGGACGGACGGCGGGGAGAGCGCGGCGCCCGCCTCAGCCTTCTCGGTAAACCGCTGGTGTACGGCGCGCAAAGCGGCCGCAGGAACGCGCGCTACCGCCGCGTGCAAAACTGCCTGTACAATGTCCTCGAGCGCCCGCGTGCCTGGGCGTTCATCTATCACGCGCTTGTGTGAGTCCCAAAAAGATTGTTTTTTCTTTTTCAACCTGTTACATTGTTTCTCTTTTGTATTAAACCGTCCCTTGATGCTTGATAAAGTGGGAAGGTGAAGCTAGTGATCCTTCAGGCACCTGACATAAAGATGCTTCTTTCCTCCACTAAGTTTGTCTTCACTTTCTGCCTCTCCTTCATCACAGCAGGGCATGCTCCTCAGCATCCTCAGTCATATCCAGTTTTAAGTTCTCATCTCATCTCATCTCATCTCATCTCATTATCTCTAGCCGCTTTATCCTGTTCACAGGGCTAACACACAACCATTCACACTCACATTCACACCTACGGTCAATTTAGAGTCACCAGTTAATCTAACTAACCTGCATGTCTTTGGACTGTAGGGGAAACCGGAGCACCCGTGAGCTCGAACCCGGACCTTCTTGCGGGTTCGCAAGAAGAGGCGACAGTGCTAACCACTACACCACCGTCCCGCCATTCTATTTCTCATTCTCATCTCATCTCATTCTCTCTAGCCGCTTTATCCTGTTCTACAGGGTCGCAGGTGAGCCGGAGCCTATCCCAGCTGACTACGGGCGAAAGGCGGGGTACACCCTGGACAAGTCGCCAGGTCATCACAGGGCTGACACGTAGACACAGACAACCGTTCACACTCACATTCACACCTACGGTCAATTTAGAGTCACCAGTTAACCTAACCTGCATGTCTTTGGACTGTGGGGGAAACCAGAGGAAACCCACGCAGACACAGGTAGAACATGCAAACTCTACACAGAAAGACCCTCGTCGGCCACGGGGCTCGAACCCGGACCTTCTTGCTGTGAGGCGACAGTGCTAACCACTACGCCACCGTCCCGCCATTCTATTTCTCATTCTCATCTCATCTCATTATCTCTAGCCGCTTTATCCTGTTCTACAGGGTCGCAGGTGAGCCGGAGCCTATCCCAGCTGACTATAGGTGAGAGACGGGGTACACCCTGGACAAGTCGCCAGGCATCACAGGGCTGACACACAGACACCGACAACCATTCACACTCACATTCACACCTACGGTCAATTTAGAGCCACCAGTTAACCTAACCTGCATGTCTTTGGACTGTGGGGGAAACCGGAGCACCCGGAGGAAACCCACGCAGACACAGGTAGAACATGCAAACTCTACACAGAAAAACCCTCGTCGGCCACGGGGCTCGAACCTGGACCTTCTTGCTGTGAGGCGACAGCGCTAACCACTACACCACCGTCCCGCCATTCTATTTCTCATTTTATTAAATATCGGACAGCTATTTTGCCACTGCTGTAGCAAGTTATGAGTGTTTGAAATATGCCATGTAACAGACATGTGACGATAAAAATCAAAGTTATTAGATTAAGAATATTTCTACTACACTAGAAAGCACTACCTTTAAAATGATGCATGAACCAACTATCTATGACAAATATTAAGAAAGTTATGAATTTTTTCATTTCGAAAAATTGAGGGGATTTTCGGCCCTTAATTACACACTAAAACGATAGAAGAACTGTGACCGATATCAACAACTTCCACCTGTGAATGACCATAACTTGCTTAATTTTTATCCTAATTTTTGTCCGTCCGCCGGCAGCACTTGGACACATTGGTTTTGCTAACGTTAGAAAACTATGTGCTAGTCTTTTGATTACGATGAAACTTGGCAGTAATCAAGAACAATACTTAAGCTATCACTTCTATACGTTTAGAAAACACAACCTACTCACTATTGATGGTAGCAGAAGTCAGAAGATGAGGGTCTACTTCATAAGCAATTTTTTTCCACTTCCTGTTGTCATATCGCAGAAATTCAAGAACCATGAGGTTACTGAGAATACTGACTATGTCATCAGTGTTTGTGTACTGGGGAAATCCGCACGGGAGTCAATAATGTAGAAAGCAAAGACCAAAATGCGACGCATGAGTAGCCACTGCAGGCCGCTAACGGTAGGCAGAAACAATACAAGCGCTATGCAGGTCATTGTAGCGTAACTACATGTAATACATCAGTCCATATGTCAAAGCAATGGCTGTAAACAAGATTCATTGAGACCTGTACGAGACATCGTAGGACAGAAGTAAAACATAGAGCGGAAATCAAAATGACCAACCCTGTGTCCGAAATCGCTCATTCGTTCACTACTTCCTACTCCGTATATAGGGAATTACTATATAGAGGACTATAGTGAGCTCATTGGTAAAATTAAAAAACGCTTTCGGACACTCGTCCGTCACGCTGGGATTTACGTCGTCATTACTGTTGCGCAATTAAAACGTGCCGGATCAGCCGGCTGGTGGGTTTTCAAAATAATAAATGCATGCATGTGTTTTTGTGATAAATACATATTATACTGAGCGTATTTCCCACATTGATCAATACAAAGTACCTGCATCTTTCAGTTCTTTTTTTTAAAATCAAGGCTGAATACTTTCTTCTTTGTCGCTGCCTTTTATTAAATCAAATTTGAGACTTTTAATTTGATTTCTTTCAGCGCGACCGCAATGCGTGATAGGATATATTGCTTTGGTTAGTGACCATCGTTGTACACTACTTTTCGTGATGCATTGTGGGATACTTTGAGTGCACTATATAGGGTGTAAATAATCCTCATTAAGGTTTCAGACAGCACTACAAAATGGCGTCCTCACTATATAGTGTCCAATGTAGTGAGTAGGGAGCGATTTCGGACACAGGGAAAATGATCAATGTCTGCCAACGTCGTCAAAAGACGCGCGCGTCCTCTTTCGAATGCTGATGTAATCAAGCTGGAAGTTTTGTTTGTTTTGATAGCAATCAGGAAAGTTTGAAAAAAGTAGGCAGTAATCGTCATTTAAACTCGTTTCTGTGCAATATTTCGTTTGGAAAACAGTTTTCAAAATGGCGGCACTGACACCTGGCTGACACTTCACGTTTCGAAGTCTCGCACAAGTCTCGTGAAGATCGCGCGGATAAGCGACGCCTGCCGTGGACCAAACGAACTAAATTCAACATGGCTAAAAACCGAATAGGCCGATAAGTATAATATTTAATTGCAATTTGTTGCCAATACGAGTCACGATATAAGGCTACTAAAACCGAAAACGTAACTGAATAACACGTTAATTAAGAAATAAAGCAAGTTTAAAAATGACTTCAGTTCCCCTTTAAAGTTTTCCATTTTATGCTGTAAAGGGAATTAAGAGGAAGGCTCATACTGCTCCCGACACTGACTCAACTCACATAGTGGTGTAGTGGTTAGCACTGTCACCTCACAGCAAGAAGGTTCTGGGTTTAAGCCCAGTGACCGATGGGGGCCTTTCTGTGTGGAGTTGTTGCATGTTCTCCCCATATCTGCATAGGTTTCCTGCGGTTTCCCCCACAGTCCAAAGACATGCAGGTTAGGTTAACTGGTGACTCTAAATCGACCGTAGGTGTGAATGTGAGTGTGAATGGTTGTTTGTCTCTATGTCTCAGCCCTGTGATGATCTGGTGACTTGTCCAAGGTGTACCCCGCCTCTCACCCATAGTCAGCTGGGATAGGCTCCAGCTTGCCACAGGATAAGTGGTTATGGATAATGGATGGATGGGATTTATAGTTAGGTGATGATCTGGGTCATGTGTGTTAGTGAACAGGGAAACAAAATGCAAACACAGTGGGTCTGTGTCTAAAGCTAGAGCTGAGATCTGTCATAGTGAGACTGATAGATGTTTTGCCAGACATTAATGGGACATCTAGAGTTTGACCAGGTTTAAATATGTTTACAGTGGTTCGTTGTATACAAGAATTCAAAGGGGCAAGAGTACATTGTACCAGGACTGGCTAATAAAATAAACACTAATCGTTTTTTATGCAGAAAGCGAAGTCTTGCCATGCTGGTCTAATAATGGAATAGCAATAGATGTTTCCGGTTAGTCTGGGAAAGACGTGCATTTCTTCTACAAAGTAAAGAAAGATGTCTTTGCTAGATGTAAAGGGGACAAGTCCATTTTGGTCAGAGCAGAATTCTTTGATGACGTTTAATACGGAATCCATATTGTCTCCCGACCAATAAGTGTCTCTTTTTTTTATTAGCCAAACGAGCTCAATAATGGAGTGTCCATGGACACATTTGGTCTGGTGGTGCTCACTGGGAAGAACCCACATTCTAAGTGCTGAGAACCTCTAAGATAGCTGATGGTGAATCTTCGTGCCAGTCCTGGGAGGCCACTGGCCTTCGGGCTTTCGTGGTTTAGGTTAGAGAAGCAGCCTTGGGCCCAAAGGGTTGCCAGTTTGATTCCTGGCAAGAAAGGTGTGAGGGAGTTGAGTGAATGAACAGCACTTTCCCCTTCCTCTGTATCATGGCTGAAGTGCCCTTGAGCAAGGCATCTAACCCCCAACTGCTCTTTCCATAGCTGCCCACTGCTCTGGGTACACACTGCTTCAGATGGGTTAAATGTAGAGGAAGAATTTTGCTGTGCTTGATTTTGTATTACCTTACAGGCATTTAGCAGTAGAGCATATGGAGTCCTTGGGGGTCAGATGTCTTGCTCAAGGGTACTTCAGCCATTCCTGCTGGTCCAGGGAATCAAACCAGCAACCTTTTGGGCCCAAAGCTGCTTCTCTAACCTTTAGGCCATGGCTTCCCCATGGCTTTCCTACAGCTTGAGTGTACATGTGACAAATAAAGGCTGCTGCTTCTTCTTCTTCTTAAGTCCTGAAGTATCTGCAACACCTCATCCACCCAAACAAGGCCTTCAGTAGCATCTGAATATAAGAGCCAGGAGTGTTGGAACTAGGACATGATCACAAGCAGAGCTGGACAGCCTTTATCTTTAGGAATGTGTAATCTGGTTTCTGGATGTCCAACAGGCTTTTTCATCACAGTGGAAATCATTTCTGCTTGGTCTGGAGTACTGAGGCCTTTCAAAACCTTTGCAGTGACTCGAGAAATGTAGGAAATAATGTAATAACGAGTGTCATTACATTATAGTGTAAAAGTGTGAATTTCCATTTCTATTCACTTCACGTTTTTGTTTTCATTAATCCATAAGGTATAACTCACACTGGTTATTTAATAAGCTTTTCTTGCTGTCATTCAGTCATTGCTGCGAAAATGAAATTGAATTTCCTGAGTGAACAGAGGTTGACAGAAAACAGACTAAAGTGAAAGCTGGCAAAGTTGGTACGGTATTTCAAAGTCACCTGCCTGTACTTTTGTACAAAATTTTTTCCCTTTAAAATTCATATCTAAAATAAGCATATGGTTCCAAACTCAAAAACCTGAATGCTTTGTTGAGATGTTTTGTTGGAGGCATGCTGAAGTTAGTTCATTGTCTTTGAAACAAAAGCTGAGTGCTTCCTTTGTTGAAGTACCTTCAGTTTCTGAAAGCCAGGTATACTTCAAAGAAAATGGGTCCAATTGGCTTCTTTTATGTTGAACATCTGCATTTGGTGTGATTGGATTCTTTCTTCAGGTGAATATTTATCAAGGCTTGCCGATTTTCTTGGATGGTGTTTCTTTCCTTTGATAGAGGCATAAAGAAGAAGGATGCAGGTATACGCTTTGCCTCAAAGCTCAGTCTTGCGTAGTGTAAGGCTGTGCAGGGACTTACAGTGGACTTATTTCATTTTTGTTGACTGAGCAGTGTGTGTGTGTGCTCTCAGACCTGCCTTCCCCTCCTGTTTTTCCCAATTTCAAGGCACTGTGCTGTATACAGTGAAGTCTTTGAGAAGTTTTTCCCCTTAGGATGAATGCCCAGAGTAAGGGAGGAAGAAGAAATGTGGAGGGTGTAAGCAGAAGCAGGACTACAGGGGATCATAAGGGGTGAACAAAGTTTGTAATTACCATTCATGAAAAGAGAAAGTGGAAATTAAGTGGATGCAATTAAACTGTTGAAATGCCTCAAGATATGCACTTTCCCTCATCTAATTGCCATCTAATTGCAACTCGGATATGAAATTCGCGCAAGGCCCTCATAGCTATAATACTCCCATGATGGTTTTTGTATCATACCATATATTTCTTGCAGCCAAATGGTATAGATTTTTTATATTTACATTTAATAATTTGGCAAACGCCCATAAAATTGATTCATGATGGGTTTCCGAAAAGCCTCTTAACGCTAGGAGTATCTTAACTAGGAGAGGGAGTGTTCATTGTGCTGCTCGCTTGACCATTTAACGATGATCTTTGTGCTACGATGCTTTTGGGAAACTCAGCACTGAACAGTTGAAAGTTGAGGGCCTTGTTCAGGGTCCTAACAATAGCAGCTTGCCAGATCCAGGATATTAATTGTTAACCTTTCAATCTGGAGACCAGAACTTTAATTTCAGAACCACTGCTATCCTACTGACTGTGAGCTGGCCTAGTGGTTAGCGTGCCTGCCTCTTGATCAGGAGATTGCAAGTTCTACTTGCAGTCAGGTCATACCAATGACCATCATAAAAATGGTACCTACTGCCATCATACAGATATGAGTAGGGAGCCAAACTCTCGCAGTTACCAGAGGACTATCCCCCCACTGTAACCCTTGCTGTATAGGCAAGAGGCCAAGGGCTATAGAAACGCAGATCGGCACCACCCAATGCGCCTTAAGGGCCAAGTTAGTACTGGGTTGGGAGACTACCTGAGAAGACCTGGCATGGGAAGGACTTTGACTTTTGATATCCTACTCAGATACACCACTGCCAGTTCATTTGGTACTAGAAAGGTGTCTAGTGTAAACCAACAATCTGACATGGTCCAGTTTCTTGGTACCATTTTATGGGTAGTGGTTATATTCATGAACCTTCACAGTTCAGATCAAACAAGTACAATCTTGGTGTCTATAAATAGTTGGTTTAGTTTTTGCACACTTTAGTCACCCCCAAGGGGCAGCGTGGTGGTGTAGTGGTTAGCACTGTCACTTCACAGCAAGAAGGTTCTGGGTTCGAGCCCAGTGGCTTACGGGGGTCTTTCTGTGTGGAGTTTGTATGTTCTCCCTGTGTCTGTGTGGGTTTCCTCTGGGTGCTCCGGTTTCCCCCACAGTCCAAAGACATGCAGGTTAAGCTAATTGCTGGCTCTAAATTGACCGTAGGTGTGAGTGTGAATGGTTGTTTGTCTCTATTTATTAGCCCTGCAATGACCTGGTGACTTGTCCAGGGTGTACCCCGCCTCTCGCCCATAGTCAGCTGGGATAGGCTCCAGCTTGTCCATGACCCTGCACAGGACAAGTGGTTATGGATAATGGATGGATGGATAGTCACCCCAAGACTGACCTTGTGTTGCTGAGAAGAATGTTTTTGCCAAGGCTAACTAGCTAGTTCTAAACTATCAAATTACACATTACCTATACCAAAGTAACTAAGACTTGATTACTTATTTCTCTCTCTCTCTCTCTCTCTCTCTCTCTCTCTCTCTCTCTCTCTCTCTCTCTTTTTTTTTAAATTAGCTTGACGACTATGTCTTTGATGAGTAAATTCGTTTCTGTTGGTGAGCCACCAACATATGTTGCATTAAAATTTGGTTTGATTTAAGAAGACTTCTGGGTATTTTAACCTTTCTCTGTACCTGTGTTCTTAAATACTGGAACTCGGCAGATGAAGGTGCATATAAGGCATATTGTGGAATGCCCTGTGCCTTCATTTGAGGCTTTTTGCATGTGCTAACTGTTTCTTGATGCTGTTTCAGACCTATATTGGCAAAAACACCAAACTGTCATGGTTTGCTGATCGTATAGAGTCAAAGCTCATGCTCACATGAGGAACCAAGCTAAGCCAGTCATGTAGAGTTGTGAGTCAGTGGTGAAAGTTAAATCAGACATCAAGAAGAATTTTGTGGAGACTGATACTGATACTCTGATCTTCTTTTCACTGATGTAATTGCTTATACATTTACTCATACACACTTGGACAGCTTGGCTCATGCAGATCTTACTTGTGAGCAAAAGGAATAGTTTGGTGAGAAACCAAATTTGGACTATTTTTGTTACCCTGAATGTAATAGCATCCAGTATTTACTTCTTTACTTTTGTACTGGAGCTACAAGGCTAAAGAAGCAAAAGTTGGATGCCACACATCCCTCGGTCTTGGTATAAATGGAAAATTGTGTAGCTCCGAGTTTCCACTTCGTGATTCCTTCAGGAAGGGCCTCAGCTCTGTTTGGATTGTAGCGCATTTTAAATGAAAGTGCCAACCAAGTTAATAAGACCACTTTCCACCATGTAGCAAGTTTCTCCACCAATCCACCAGTTTCCTCCTTAATCGCAGGTTGAACAAGACCACACATTGTTGTTTTTGATTCGTTTCAGTGTATTATGGTGATATTGTATATTGATGTAAGCATCAGTTTTTCATCACAACTCAATGTCTGAAGTTTTCCTTTGTTCCTTCTTTGCAAAAATGATAACTGGGGTGACTACATCATGTTTCCTCAAGGCCAGTCGCGATAGGTAGGTTTTTAGATCGGAGCTTCACAGGAGCTAACGGAGGATCAGGGTTAGCACTTTGTTCCTCGAGGACATCCTTTAATTAATTATTCTGTTGGTAACCGGAGGCTGAAGAAGGAGCTACAAAGAGACAGGAAGTGAAGAGTTTCTAGGGATGAATAAAGGGTTGGATTATTTCGGTCATCAAAGCACCATTACGACAGGAGGCAGAAGAGACACACTGAGGCCCTTATCTTTACCTCACAGTGCAAACAAGAGGAAGTTGTCTCCTCGAGAGTAACTCTAGAGATCATGAAGCGTGATACACAGATGAATGTGGTTAGCTCACAGCAGCATGGCTCTCATGCACGCCGTTTATCAGGAGCCAGTCATCCTTCTCTCAAAAACAGATCCTTTGTAGATATGAGACGGTTTCGCTGAAATTAGCTGTGGGTTTTTTGGTTTCAGTAATGCCTTCGGGGCTGTCCTTTTCTTACTCTCGGGGGTGTCCACTATGACTTACCAAAATCATGAGTGTACCCTTTGAGAAATGGTTTGAGTAATTTTAGTAACTGGGTGATACGCAAGCACTTTTGGTCTCGTATCTTTTTTTTTTTTTGTAAGTTCTGTCGATATTCTGTTGATGTTGCAGAAAAGAGAATTAGTCTCGATCTGTTTGCTTTGATTCACCACCATGCACATACAAGCTCAAAGCAGGAAGTAAGAAACTGCAGCTCAATACTGTGACTCGGTGACTTTTTGTTTTGTCCTTGATCAAAATTTCCCCGCTAACTTTGGTTCTTGGTAGCTTACATGAAATGGTGAGCTTGGGTCAGCTGTCTTTCTTAGCTCCTCGAAGCTAAGCTTAACATCCTCTGACTAGAAAACAAGAGCCAGTGCTATTTCCGAAACCATTATCCATACGTGGACACTATACAGTACATTTATATACATTATTCATTATGTTTTTGATTTAATAAATTGAATATTATTACTTTACGAAGCCTTGGAGAACCAAACTCCCTGGGAAACATTTGTTAATACCAGGCAATGCTAATCAGCTACGCTATTCATGCTAATGATCTCTGTTCTCCTTCAGGATGTTGAGGAGCGGACTGTACATTTCTAAAGTGGGTTTTTGTTCTGTGTAGAATAAAAGTTGAAGACTGAAACCTTTTCTTTCCCCCCCAGTGTGTAATCCTTAAAATTAGGATTTGACAGTGTGAGAGCGCAAAGTGGGTTTATTTCTAAGGATTAGCATGGAGCTACAGATTGCTTGGCTGAAAAGTGAAAGATTTATTGGGTTTTTTTGATGGTATATCAGAGAGAGAATGTGAATACTTTTTTAAAATTTGAATTCGCTCTGGCACGGTGGTGTAGTGGTTAGCGCTGCCGCCTCACAGCAAGAAGGTCTGGGTTCGAGCCCCGTGGCCAGCAAGGGCCTTTCTGTGCGGAGTTTGCATGTTCTCCCCGTGTCCACGTGGGTTTCCTCCGGGTGCTCCGGTTTCCCCCACAGTCCAAAGACATGCAGGTTAGGTTAACTGGTGGCTCTAAATTGACCGTAGGTGTGAATGGTTGTCTGTGTCTATGTGTCAGCCCTGTGATGACCTGGCGACTTGTCCAGGGTGTACCCCCTCTTTCGCCTGTAGTCAGCTGGGATAGGCTCCAGCTTGCCTGCGACCCTGTAGAACAGGATAACGCGGCTAGAGATGATGAGATGAGATTAATTCGCTCTCCTTTCTTGTGGTAATAAACATGAATAATTACGACATTACACTCTTTTGTACAACATGTACAAAGATTTCTTATACTAGCATAAATAGCTTCTCACTCATACCCAGTGGTCATATGGCTTTTGATTCCGTTTCAGGTGCGTGTGTGTGTGTGCGCAGCGTGTCTCAGAATATAAGGTCCTGGTAATCATCACTATCATCACTACCCGTCTTTACACATCTGATAAAACAAGCAAGCTAGCATGATGACGGTTCTGTGGCTGTTGCTATTGCTAATTTCGGCTTTGGTGGAGAAAAGCAGTAAGCTTGAAGTACAAAACCTTTGTTTTTAAACATTGTGGTTTGGGTTTTTTGTTGTACTCATACAGCTGAGTATTTAATTTCACCCTCCTTCGCCTCCCAGTATCATGAGTCAGTTGTTAAAGCCGTGAACAAAATGTCTGATTTCTGACAAGGTAGTTTTAAGTCAAGTGTTGATCATGGCTTTGCTGATTCATTGTTAGTGATTAGACCGTCAAAGGACGCTTAAGGAGATTTAAGTATTATTTAACAATTATTCGCCAAAGATGACTTGAATATCGATAAGTAATGAGTGATTCCACGCTTATGGGTACTGAAATGGGGACATGAACTTATTTTTAAAAATTCACCTAAAACCATTTCTTTTTTTTACCATCAGGTCACAAAACATGTAATCTTTAATGAATGATATGTTAAAAGATAACTTTAATTTTCTGAGATGTAATGAAAACATATTTATATGCCAAAGTCAGAACGTAACAGAAGTGCTGTGGACATATATATTCTCAATTTTAACAATGTACAATTACTTTTTGAAACATAGGAAGGTGATGTTTTAGCAAATATAATTAATAAACATGTGTAGTAGAATAAACATACACATTCTTTCAATAAGATTAACATGGTATAGAGCTAGATTGTAATTAATTTGTAACAGACGCGAGATGGACAATCGTAACAGAAGTAATGTAACAGACATCATTTTGGAACTCATAGGCTTGACTTTGGCATATAAATATGTTTTTATTACATCTCAGAAAATTAAAGTTATCTTTTAACATATCATTCATTAAAGATTACATGTTTTGTGACCTGATGGTAAAAAAAAAAATGGTTTTAGGTGAATAAGTTCATGTCCCCATTTCAGTACCCATAAGCGTGGAATCACTCTAATAACAGATGAAATCGAGGTTATTATTCACGATATTCACTGAGCCTGAGGCAGATAATTGTTTTAGTATAAATACACCAGGGATTATTTAAAAAAAAAAGTATTAAAAAATAATTTATTTCAATCTTCAAAAGCGGTATGCAAATGTAATGACGTTGCGGCGCAGACTCGTCTCACTTATCTTATAAGTCAATATCTTATATTGACTCGCTGACTTTGGGACTGCGATTGTCATGGGCGGTTTTGCGCTCGGGTTTCTATCGGTGGGGGGGTTTGTGGCATCAACGAGGCTGGCTTTGTGTTAGGACTGTTGATGATGTGGTCGTGTTGTCTGTTGTTGCCCAGGTGAGGATGGGTCCCCTTTTGGGTCTGGTTCCTCTCGAGGTTTCTTCCTCGTGTTGTCTGGGGGGGTTCCGTTGCCGCCGTCGCCATGGGCATGCTCATTGAGGATGAAATTGGCTAATATTTTGGGTTGTTCAAATTCTGTAAAGCTGCTTTGCGACAATGTTTATTGTTAAAAACGCTATACAAATAAACTTGACTTATCTACGCCGACTCACGTAAAATACTTTGTTTTGAAATCGATAAAATAAATCACAATTCCACCTTCCCTTTGAATAGTTTTAGACCAAATTTTGTAGCATCTTTAGTGCTTTTAGGAACAGCGTTTTCTTTCATCATTTTTAATTTTTCCTCACTGACAGTGACAAAGCGACCATTTTGCCGAGTCACTCGAGGTGATTATCGAGAAATAATCCGAATCTCTCGACCAATCTGCGCTTGATTTCCTATAATCACCTCCATATTTATACTAATACTTCAGAATACGTAATGAAACGCGTATTCATCCTGTTTTCAATTACAGTTTAATGTTAATTAAACACTCTAGTTAAATAAAACGATAGAGAGGAGGCAGGACTTTCGCACCTTTACTTAAGTAAAGTCTGTTCTTGATTTGTTCTTAAAAGTAAACTGAAAACTTCTGGATTTACTGACTTAATAATTCATCTGGATGCTTTATGTATTAGTATGTATGTACACATGCAGTAAGTACAATACTGTATATATTTAATTTAAAGGAGAACTGAAGTCATTTTTAAACTTGCTGTATTTCTTAATTAACGTGTTATTCAATTACGTTTTCGGTTTTAGTAACTTTATATCGTGACTCGTATTGGCAACTAATTTAAATTATATTATACTTCTCGGCCTATTCAGTTGTTACCCGTGGTGAATTTAGTTCGTTTGGTCCACGGCAGGCGTCACTTATCCGTGCGATCTTCACGAGACTTGTGCGAGACTTCGAAACGTGAAGTGTCAGCCAGGTGTCAGTGCCGCCATTTTGAAAACTGTTTTCAAACGAAGTATTGTGCAAAAACGAGTTTAAATGATGATTACTGTCTACTTTTTTCAAACTTTCCTGATCACTATCAAAACAAACAAAACTTCCAGCTTTCGAAAGAGGGCGCGCGCATCTTTTGACAACGTTGGGAGATGTTGGTCACTTTGATTTGTGCTGTACGTTTTACTTCCGTCCTACAATGTCTCGCACAAGTCTCGACGAATCTCGTTTACGGCTATTGCTTTGACATATGGACTGATAGCATATTTCAAACACTCATAACTTGCTATAGCAGTGACAAAATGGCGATCAAAAATGCATTCCTATATTTAACCCTCATCCTACCATGCTATTTTACACCTTAATCTTACCATGTGGGGTCCGTTTGGACCCCAGTACTTTTCTTTAAAATTAAAGCTTATAAAGACAAAATCACCAGATAAGTTTTGTTCAGAACATCTTGTATTAATAACAGCAATACACTAAAGGGCCCAAGGCATAAAGAACACACTTAACCTTCATCCTACCAGCCAATTTTACATACACAAACTACCAGGCGGGGTCCGTATGGACCCCAGGAGGGAATACCTTGAAATCAATGCAGTAAGAACCAATTCAATGCAGCAAACAGACATAACTTTATTGAAGAACAAAATCCACTATGGCTGAATATCAATGATGTATTATAAATGCAATAACATTGCAATAATATTGCAATAGCTAGCATACATGTAGCAAATTATAGCGCCACAAAAAAAATTGGCATTATATACATGATTTTTGCAGCTCATGCAGCTGTAAAACATTCTGGATTACAACTTAGGTCTTTTCTTACAGAATTTAAAACAAAAAAGTAATTGTAAAATAATTTCGGGCTTTTGTTTTGCAGCCTGTGCTTATTGCAGCAGTGGGGTCCACACGGACCCCAAGAAGGAATGCCTTGGTAGTTTCATTATGGAACATAAAAGAAATAAAAGAAGTTAACTTTCAGTGTGCTATTCAATTATAAAATGAAAGACAGATAAACTTTACTCTGGGGTCCGGTTGGACCCCAGTAACAAATTAATTATACCTTCACAATGCAAAAAGCTGATCTTCCGGTGCTTTAGTGTTTTAATTAAGACATAAATTCCGACAAATTCATAAAACGGTGAGGCAGTATGTCACATATTTTTAAAATGGCAAACAAACATATAGGTGCGGGGTCCAGATGGACCCCACTTGGTAGGATGAAGGTTAATAAAATGAGAGAAATAGAATTTTGATCCTAAAAAAATTTGCCTTCAGTTCTCCTTTAAAGTGTAAACTCTCACCAGGACTAATTCATCACGTCTCAAAAATTTCATGTCAGGTACTATAAATTCTTAATTATTATTGTCATATAATTGTTATTGAGCTACTGTATTTTGCTAAATTATTGCAATTTTCATCTTTCATATCCCCCAGAATTACACAGTAGATAATCTGTAGCTGATCTGAGAGGGAACTACTGTCCCTCTCTGTCCCCGTTCTGTCTCTGGTAAAATTTATGTCCAGGCACGTAGACGACAGTGAAAGTTCACGTCATGTCTAAACTCGGGTTATGTGAGAATGGAGCAGTTTTCCGAAAGGATGGCAGTTTTTCTAACCCAGGATCAGACTTTTCCCTGATTATACATCATGTTAGTCATCAGACTAAAGAGCAAAATTGTTCTGTGAGATGCTGAAGCTCTCCTGCAATGGAAATGCTTTATGAATACCAGCTCTTATTCCTTGAGTGGTTCTCAGGTTCAGCTTGAACCTTCGGTGCCCTCTTCTGTCCTTAATAACCAGTGAGAAAGAACACATACAGACGAGAGGCCTGGTGAGGAAGAACAGGCCCAACTTTAGTCCCTCAGGCTGATATCGGTGTGAGCCAAGCAAAACTTATGTTGTTGGTCTTATTTGTCTTCAAATTTATGGAAAGTTTTCTCAAAATTACTGACCAGCAGGACTGTGTGTGTGTGTGTAAAACAATGGAAGAATTCAGTTAACTCCTGCATGACTGATCATGAATCAGAGTGATGTTATAGATAGGAGGGAGAAAGTCAGAAGGGGAAAAACAGAAAAGACGAAACCAGTAGTTACAAATGTCTCGTCTCATCTCATCTCCTCTAGCCACTTTATCCTGTTCTGCAGGGTCGCAGGCAAGCTGGAGCCTATCCCAGCTGACTACGGGCGAAAGGCGGGGTACACCCTGGACAAGTCACCAGGTCATCACAGGGCTGACACATAGACACAGACAACCATTCACACTCACATTCACACCTACGGGTAATTTAGAGTCACCAGTTAACCTAACCTGCATGTCTTTGGACTGTGGGGGAAACCGGAACACCCGGAGGAAACCCACGCGGACAACATGCAAACTCCGCACAGAAAGGCCCTCGCCGGCCACGGGGCTCGAACCCGGACCTTCTTGCTGTGAGGCGACAGCGCTAACCACTACACCACCGTGCCGCCCTAGTAACAAATGTATTTCAAGTAAACTAATGGAGGTGAATAAAGCAGTGGGGGGGATTAAGTAAGAATACTTAAAACAGAGTGATAGTGGGATAGAGAGACAGGAGGTATATACTCACGGGCCACTTTATTAGGAACACCCCTACATCCACCTGCTGTTTTATGCGGTTCTCTAATCAGCCGATCCCTCGACAGCAGCACGATACATAAAATCATGCAGACACAAATCAAGAGCTTCAGCGAGCTTAAAGGAGATACGCAGAACCTTTATTTTTAAATACGTTTCTGAGTGGATAGTATGCTTGTATGCTGCAGAAATGGGAATTTAAAAAAATATATTTTTGAGAGTTAAAATCGACCGCAAAGTTGGCATTCGTGCTGCCCCGCTGAGCCAGCCAGCCCTGAGTGCGTGATGTCACAACGGTAACCGGTTTTAAGGCTGAGGCCTTTGACAACTATAGACCAAAGTCATATAAATAAAAATTTATGGTGAAAGTAAGAAACAGCGTTACCGACTTGCTCAACTAAGACTGATTTGACTTCATTGATTGTGGGTTGAGTCTCATTAAAACAGGATAGGGTGTTATAACTTATGCAACATACATGTGCATGCATTTTCACTGATAAAACGTAAAAGGCTCATTAAATAATCAGATGAACTGAGACAATCACATTCTGAAGCAAATTAAATAATCTTATACCCGTAACTTAAACACACAATACAAGTTACATGTATTAATCTAAACGCAAGTAAACAACGTGTTTTTGTTGTTTTGTATCCAAATAAGAGTCGGAGCTTACCCGTCTGCGTTCTCGCTTCTTGAAGACCGATCTTGTGGCTGATTGTTTTGAAACAATCTGACTTTCAGTTGTTCGTTCAGTTCTCCATTCGTTCACTTCTTCCACGTAAGGGCAAGATGGCAGCAATATCCAGCGAATAAATCAGATGGCTGGTCCACTCATTCTCCATTTTCTCCATACCGAGTACTCCGCCATTACTGCTCAGCTCAGGCAATTACCAAAACCCGGGATGGAACGGAACGTCACCGGTTTTAGCAACAGCCGCAGGGAGGTCACTGCCCGAGCGATATATCCCGTCCCGTTCCGTCCCGGGTTTTACCAACAACCCTCAGCTCACACTCCGGGAGAACTGGTGCAACTGATCTTACTTTCCTTTTAAAAAATAAATAAAATAAACACTTTCCTTTTCTTGTAGTTTTCTTTAATTGTTGGTACTGCATCCTCTTTCAATACGGGCTTATAGCCAACGCTCCTCAACAGATCAGAGGTCTTGTACGAGTCTTCAGTAAAATGTGCAGAGCAGAGGAGAGACCACTTCGTAGACGCCCAATGTGCCCGTGAACTTCTCGCAAAACGCGTCCAAATCTTTGCAGTTTGAACATTCTTGGGCCGTGAATGCAACGTTAATCCACCTTCTGTCGTGTTGCTGTCGTGTTGCTGTGTTTTAGTATAGCGGAGATGGCGATGAGACCGATAGCCTTCCTACTGTGACGTGACGGACGTCAAGGTCATTCACTCAGACCGCTACCTATATAAATCACTTTAATCATAAAAATTACTATATTAGATTTATTGTTAACACTTTAAACTATTCCTGTGCCATTCTTGAGGTCTCAAGGCATTTATAAACGAAAGTGAGGCCATGGCTCTGCGTATATGCTTTAATGTTCACAATGGGAAAAATTGTGAGCTCAAAGAAGTGACTTTCATTTCACCGTGGCATGGGTGTTGGTTTGAGCCGGATGGACTGGTTCGAGTATTTCAGAAACTGCTGATCTCCTGGGGTTTTCACACACAGCAGTCTCTACACAGAATGGTGCGAAAAACAAAAAACATTGAGTTGACTGAGTGACGGTTCTGTGGGTGGAAACAAATGCCTTGTTGATAAGAGAGGTCAGAGGAAAATGACCAGATTGGTTTGAGCTTTTTTGCCAGGAAGGATATAGTAACTCATAGCAACTCTTTACAACCGTGGTGAGCAGAAAAGCATCTCAGCATGCAACAGCAAACCACATTGGGTTCCATTCCTGCAGCCAAGAACAGGAATCTTAGAATCGTGTGTGTGTGTTTATGAAGTAACTAGCTACTCTTAAGTGTCTAGAATTATTTTATACAGCTGTGACAGTATGGAGGACTTTATTTTTGCCCAGGAATGCCTCACTTCCTCTGACTCACTGGTTTCCTCCATAACTGAATGTCTCAGATGCTGTAGGCCCTAATATGACACAGCCTGAAAATCAGTGTATTTTAATTAGTCAGAATAGTACTGACTTTTAGTAACATCCATCCATCCATTATCTGTAGCTGCTTATCCTGTTCTACAAGGCAAGCTGGAGCCTATCCCAGCTGACTACGGGTGAGAGGCGGGGTACACTGGACAAGTCGCCAGGTCATCGCAGGGCTGACACACAACCATTCACACTCACGTTCACACCTACGGTCAATTTAGAGCCACCAGTTAACCTAACCTGGATGTCTTTGGACTGTGGGGGAAACCGGAGCACCCGGAGGAAACCCACGCGGACACGGGGAGAACATGCAAACTCCACACAGAAAGGCCCTCGCCGGCCACGGGGCTCGAACGGAACGTCACCGGTTGCTGTGAGGCGACGGTGCTAACCACTACACTACCGTGTCGCCATTTTAGTAACATTTATGTTTGTATTAGTTTTGGCACCACCAGCACCACTCAAACTGATCATCACATCATCTTTTTTTCTTTGGCTAATCAGACACAAGGTACACCACCACTCTTCCCAGAGCAGCTGGGGGGGGGGGGGGGGGGGGGGGGGTTGGTTATGTGCCTTGCTCAAGGGCATTTCAGCCAGTCCTGCTGGTGCAGGGAATCGAACCAGCAACCTTTTGGTCCCAAAGCTGCTTCTCTAACCATTAGGCCATGACTTCCCCTGATGTATTACGCATTTGTAGGTAGAAATCCACATTCATAGTTATCCAGTCCCATGTTGTCCTTTGAATCGTTCTTCTTAGAAATCTGTTTTCTGAAGCGATATCAGGTTAGATCTATAATTTTCAGATTTAGGTTTTGCTGCGCTGCTGAAACTCTATAGTGAATAAAACTGAGTAAAGTACTGTATCAGCAACAGACAACATGTAGTTAAAAATAAATAGCTGAAAGCAATAGGTTGTGAAACCCGTGTGTGTGTGTGTGTGTGTGTGTGTGTGGTTTTTTTTGAGCTCTACTCAATAACTGTTTCTAATGTTCACTCTGTATCTTGCAGTATAAAATTATTGGCTGTTTTTAATATTTAAATGCATTCATATTCTAGTGTTAAAAAATAAAATGTAATTGTTTCAAGGTTTTTTTTTTATAGCCCCAGTCTATAGTGCTGTTCATCGTAGATACTGAAATTCAGTAATATTGTAATCATTTATGCATATGATAATGCATATGCATAAACGCATATTACGCATGAATATGGAATTCTTTTGAGAGAATTGAAGAATCAATCTTTTTTTTTTTTTCCCTTGTCTCATCAGTTTACTTCTCACCTCTGTTCACCCTGAATTCAGGAAGTATAGTCATATAGCCTGTAGTCTGTTCGAAAGCTGGTGTGTGTGTGAGCTTTGAATGACGGTCTGGAAGGGTAACTGTTGCAGCTGTGTGTTTGTGTGAGAGAGAGAGACGGACAGACAGAGTGAAGCAGCAGCCAGCGGCAGCGCCGTGGTTTGGATCTAGAAGCAGTGTTTGTTCTGCCAACTTTCCTGTCACCTCTGTGGAGTGCTCAGGGAGTAATTGGTGCACACTCCCTTAACGCGCACGAGACGATAAATCAACACAGACATTTTATGAAACAATAAAAACAAACCACACATGCACAATCCAATTACAGCACGTAAGGAGGGGGGGGGTGTTAACGTTGAGGTCCTTTGAGCCGAGGACAGGAGCCAAAACCGGGGAACTACGCACAACAGCTGTGTGTGTGTGTGTGTGTGTGTGTGTGAGTGTGTGTGTGTGAGTGTGAATAACACATTGTGCTGGCTCTATGAAAACAGCAAGTTTGTAAGCACAAGTGTGTGTGTGTGATATTACAAGCAGGCTTTTAATAGAGTGACTCCAGGGACGTGATTGCACCGTCTGGTGTAAATGGTTAGGAGTTTAACTCTCTCTTATTTCACCACTAAAATCCTATTAATACCTTAAGATTAAGTGATTAGACGAAATTATTAACGTGCTAAATAAACACATGTAACGATTTTAATGTGTGCAAAAATAAAATACAGTTCTATAAAAAGCCGTACTGCCAAACTGGCTTTATCACGTTAGCTTCCAATCTCGGATTTCTGTTTACTCGCAGGAGATCTTTCAGTAGTTCTTAGTTGTTCTCTCAGTGTCTGAAGTCGCTTATGAACTCGGATCAGTGCTCTCGGCTTTCCGGGCACAACCGAAATTCCAGAAGTAATTACAGGTAGTCGTCGACTTACGACTGCGTTTGGTTACGACTGACCGGTCGTAAACCGATCTGGTCGTAAGTGGGCCCATGTTAAATGACCGTAAGTATATTGTGATGTGTAATGATATTGTAATCATCTTAAAGTCTTATTTTATCAACATTTTTCTTATTTCATTACCTTGGCTCATTATTTGGTTTAAGTCAAACACTGCATACGACACTGCGTACAGTACAATTCGTTTAATACGTGCAAAACAAAAAATACGAAATACAGGTGTGAAAAATAGAAAACATTGAAACATACCAAAATACAAATATAAAACATAGCAAAATGCAAAATTTAGTGACCGCTGGCACGACTGGTGCTTGGCTGTGGGTCGTCTACGTCATCATCAGCTGTTGCAGCGCTCGGGCTGGCGGGAGGATTTGCTCTTTTCATAAACATGGTAAGCCTCGTCTGAATTGTTTGTTTCTTTTTCTCCGTAATTACCAACACAAACGGACACGAGAGACGTTTACTGTACCGGGATACTGCTCACACTGGGAAACACTCGCCAGTCGTAACCAGACAGTCGTAAAGTCGATCGGTCGTAAGTTGCATAGGTCGTAAGCGAAACCTGTATTCGTTTTTGCTGGAAGGGCATATATCGCTTTTTAGGAAACGTAAATTGAAGTATGATGTATGTATAATGAGGAAGTAATCAGGAAGAGGTTTTAGTCACTGGTGCAGGCGAGGGAGGATTTGGATATGAATGAAATCTTTTCAGTTATTAAAAGGAGAAAAGATCATCAAAATACAGTATGTACACGAAGTCGGGCCGCATGGTAATAACGTATCGGTTTTCCAGCCTGGTTCGAAATGTAGTTGTGTTCCATGTTTAGTGCATCTGGCCATGGCGTGGCGTCCGTCGTCCACAATTCGGTTAAATCGTATCTCCTCCGTCAGTTCTTCACGGATTTCCAATCCGATTGTTTAGTTTGAAAGAACTCATCACGCCGCACAAAACTTGGTCGTTGGTTTGTCCAACTTTTTGCTAACGAGTTACTAATTAGGCCAAATTAACAAATATCGCAGGCCTCTCAGTAGAATTGTATCTCCTCTCTCTCATTTCTCATCCGATTCCAGTTCTGATCGATGTTTTGGGTAGAGCTTGCCTTCAGGAACAAAACTTGGTCGTTTGTTTGTTAATTTTTCTTGTTGTAAGTGGTTTGTTTACAGCTTTGTTTATCTCATCTCATCTCATTATCTCTAGCCGCTTTATCCTGTTCTACAGGGTCGCAGGCAAGCTGGAGCCTATCCCAGCTGACTACGGGCGAAAGGCGGGGTACACCCTGGACAAGTCGCCAGGTCATCACAGGGCTGACACATAGACACAGACAACCATTCACACTCACATTCACACCTACGGTCAATTTAGAGTCACCAGTTAACCTAACCTGCATGTCTTTGGACTGTGGGGGAAACCGGAGCACCCGGAGGAAACCCACGCGGACACGGGGAGAACATGCAAACTCCACACAGAAAGGCCCTCGCCAGCCACGGGGCTCGAACCCGGACCTTCTTGCTGTGAGGCGACAGCGCTAACCACTACACCACCGTGCCGCCCCCAAGTCAAGTTATGAGTCCTTAAAAAATTAATTAGGTCAACGTCACGGACTTTGGGACTTCTCATTAGAATTGCATCTCCTCTCGCAGTTCTCACCCGATTTCAGTTCTGATCGATGTTTTGGGTAGATCTTCCCTCGGGGAACAAAACTTGGTCATGTGTTTGTTGATTTTCTTATTGTTAACAATTTGTTTACAACTTTGTTTATTTTCAGTTAAATCATGTCTCCTCCCTCCTTCAACTCTCAACAGATTTCAGTTCTGATTGTTTGATTTGAAACAACTAAACCTTCTGCACAACACTTGGTCATTGTATTGTCAATTTTTTGCTAACAAACGAGTAATTAGGTCAACTTCACACATTTTCTTCTGACTAGAATTGTATCTCCTCTCTCATTTGTCGTGCGAGTTCAGTTCTGATGGGTGTTTTGGGTCGATCTTCTCTCGGGGAACAAAATGTAGTCCTTTGTAGATTTTCCTGTTGTAAATAATTAGTCGTGGAGGTTGGTCCTCTCTCACATCGTCACATTTCAGTTCTGTTTGATGTTTTGGTCGTCATGGTTGTTTTGATGGCAGGCCAGATGAGCGACTACGTCCTTGCCGTTCTGGTTCCTGTCCCCCCCCCGTGCACATTTCAGGACTAAGATTCAGTGTTTATTTTCAAAGAAAGTCATTTGTTCAGAACAAACACAATAATGACTTCATGATTAAAAAAACACAACCTCATATGCAGAACAAAATACCATATCAGTGTGAATATACAGTGTACACCGTCGAGCACCTGCTCATTCAGGCAGTTCTCCAATCAGCCAGTCATTCTTCACTGTGACTCTTCGTACTTCAGTTTAAATATCAGAATGGCTTTAAAAAGTGATCTCATTGTGGCATGGCTGCTAGTGCAAGATGTATTTCAGAAACCACTGATCTGAGATTTTCACACGAAAAGCATCTCAGAACCTCACAACATGCTAAAGCTTGAGGTGGATATGGGCTACAACAGCAGAAGACCACGCTGGGTTCCAGTTCTGGCCTCCAGCAACAGGAATCTGATGAGGGAACAGGCTCACTGAAACAGGACAGGAGATGGTTGGAAGAGGGAGAAGAGGTAGGCATGTAACGATTCGCCCAATTCACGATTCAGTTCGATATGATCTTGGGTTTACGATTCAGTTTTCTAACTATATTTTTGAATTTCTCATCTCATCATCTCTAGCCGCTTTATCCTGTTCTACAGGGTCGCAGGCAAGCTGGAGCCTATCCCAGCTGACTACGGGTGAGAGGTGGGGTACACCCTGGACAAGTCGCCAGGTCATCACAGGGCTGACACATAGACACAGACAACCATTCACACTCACATTCACACCTACGGTCAATTTAGAGTCACCAGTTAACCTAACCTGCATGTCTTTGGACTGTGGGGGAAACCGGAGCACCCGGAGGAAACCCACGCGGACACGGGGAGAACATGCAAACTCCGCACAGAAAGGCCCTCGCCGGCCACGGCGCTCGAACCCGGACCTTCTTGCTGTGAGGCGACAGCGCTAACCACTACACCACTGTGCCGCCCCTGAAGAAAATTTTATTACCAAAAAACCAAGTGTAGAGATGCTGGTTCCGATTCATGTGAAATACACATGACTGGATATATATCAGTGTGCACCTGTTGCGTCATACACACAAGCAGCATGACACGCCCAAGATACCACTCGTCTCTGTGGTCCACTCTTCTTCTCCATCCATTCGGTGTGAATTATCCTCCATGACTCGAACGGAACTAAACCCCAGCATCGTACTTGTCCTGTTCTCCAGCCTCTCTCTCACACACATCTGATCTGAAAGAACTCTGTTGTCTTGTGATTACTACTTTGAGCTCTGCTTGTGTAAGATTCGCTTCCTGTTGCCTTTGTGGTTCACTCCCTGTCTGCTCTGCGGTGGCTGTCAGCGTTCTGGAAGCATCTGGCGTCGTTGAGAGGAGCGATTTCATCAGCATGCTTTCAGTTTTGCTAAAGTTCTTTCGGATCCTGGCCGCTTTGTTTTGAAGAACTCTGTACTGCGATGCTATTTTGGAGTATGAAATATTAATAACAGACCTTGCTGTAATTGCATCCTGTCCGGTTCTGCCATTAGACTGTGCTCATTGTTAGCAAGTGCACATGTAGTTTGGATCATGTTTGCAAGGCTCTTCTTCAGCAGTAAACTCTCACCCATGCTTGTTCTCGTTAATCAGTGGCTTTTGGCCGGGTCTAGACTGGAGCTGGTTTGAGCCCAGATTGATTGAAGTCAGTTAGCATCTGTCTTGGGTTTATAAAGATGCTGGATCTTCCTGGAACTGTATCCATTTAGTGCTCAAACCATTCATATCTGTATTGGAATTTAAACACAAAGTGGGCGTGACCTAAACTGGAAGTTGTCGGGGCTTTGTCGCTGCTGTTGTGGTTTTGTAATTGAGATATGCATGGACTTTTCTTTAAATCCTCTTCACACAGTTATTATTTTTGTCTCCTGTGTCATTTAATTGGTTCTCTTTCCCAAATTATGAGCAAACGACCAGTCGTGACCCTGACCAAGCCAGGACAGAGGACCAAGGACACCTGAATAAAATGTGTAAATACAGCGTTCATGCGAGTATTTGTTTTGTCCCACAAGCTTCATATCTGACCACTTGCTCCTGCCTACATGGAAGTACAAATGTCCCACTCATAGAATTTTCTCTTGTGTCCTGTGGGCTTCCAGTCCCAGTGCACACCTCCTGTCCTGACTAGATACTCCTGTGATCCTTTCTATCAAGCTTCCTGTATCTGTATTTGGTACCCAGTCATCTAGCCATCACAATTTGGCCCTTGTAAAAGTTGCTCATCCTTGCGTTTGCCCATTTTTCCTGCTTCCAAGACATCAACTTCAAGGACTGACTGTTCTCTCGCTGACTAATATATCCCACCCTCTGTAATGAGATAATTAAGTAATATTGGCTGGCGTTGAGTGGTCTCATCTCATCTCATTATCTCTAGCCGCTTTATCCTTCTACAGGGTCGCAGGCAAGCTGGAGCCTATCCCAGCTGACTACGGGCGAAAGGCGGGGTACACCCTGGACAAGTCGCCAGGTCATCACAGGGCTGACACATAGACACAGACAACCATTCACACTCACATTCACACCTACGGTCAATTTAGAGTCACCAGTTAACCTAACCTGCATGTCTTTGGACTGTGGGGGAAACCGGAGCACCCGGAGGAAACCCACACGGACACGGGGAGAACATGCAAACTCCGCACAGAAAGGCCCTCGCCGGCCCCGGGGCTCGAACCCAGGACCTTCTTGCTGTGAGGCGACAGCGCTAACCACTACACCACCGTGCCGCCGCGTTGAGTGGTCTATCAGATATATTCCATTCAGCTAGCATGATACTGAATGAGTCGAAGATGAGTAGCTGAATGGAATATATCTGATAGACCATGAAAAAAAGGCAGCCATTATTATTATTAGTAGAGCCCCATAGGCACAGAGTGTGGATACATAAAGAAACCCATCGATTTGTTTTCTGATGGTTTCGGTCCTGTGCGTGCCTGCCACCATACCAGTGTTATAATTACCAGTCATACACACCGCCTAGGGTGGCACGGTGGTGTAGTGGTTAGCGCTGTCGCCTCACAGCAAGAAGGTCCGGGTTCAAGCCCCGGGGCCGGCGAGGGCCTTTCTGTGCGGAGTTTGCATGTTCTCCCCGTGTCCGCGTGGGTTTCCTCCGGGTGCTCCGGTTTCCCCCACAGTCCAAAGACATGCAGGTTAGGTTAACTGGTGACTCTAAATTGAGCGTAGGTGTGAATGTGAGTGTGAATGGTTGTCTGTGTCTATGTGTCAGCCCTGTGATGACCTGGCGACTTGTCCAGGGTGTACCCCGCCTTTCGCCCGTAGTCAGCTGGGATAGGCTCCAGCTTGCCTGCGACCCTGTAGAACAGGATAAAGCGGCTAGAGATGATGAGATGAGATAAGATGAGACACACCGCCTAGTGGCCAGTGTTAGCCGGTAAAGAAATAAAACAAGAGGCTGGCTATGATATAAGAAAATTCTACAACCCAGAAACAGATGGGAGCTCCGCTTTTAGTGCCTGTGCCTAAATCTATATATTATTATAATACATACACACCCTCTTCATATCAACATTCTTGAAGGCCAACATGAGCTCGCCTGCGACTTAGTGCTGTTAGTGCGGCAGTCCAGTTACCTTCCAGCCAGTGAAGCATTCAGCAGTAGCGTTAGTGAAGGCCAACACGAGCTTGCCTGCGACTTGGTGCTGTTAGCGTGGCAGTCCAGTTACCTTCCAGCCAGTGTAGTGTTAGCGAAGGCCAACGTTAGCTTACCCGTGACTCGGTGCTATTAGCGCGGCAGTCCAGTTACCTTCCAGCTGGTGTAGTGTTAGCGAAGGCCAATGCTAGCGTAGTCAAGCTGAATATCATTATTATTTTCCCTGTGTAATTTACTTAGTTACTTTTAAAATCAACATCGACAACTACACACAACGAAGCGACCTGGCAGCCAAAATTCTCTCAAAATCTTCCGCTTTTCACAAAGCAAACCTCGCGGCCATGTTTCTTTACAAACTGTCACAGTCGCTCACTAGCGCGGAAGTTTTACATCTCCGACGTCTCTTTTCCAGTTTTTCGATGTCCGTTGGTATGTTTTTCTCTTGTAAATATGCGCGATGAATATCTCATCTCTCATCTCATCTCATTATCTCTAGCCGCTTTATCCTGTTCTACAGGGTCGCAGGTAAGCTGGAGCCTATCCCAGCTGACTACGGGCGAAAGTGTGAAGAATATATTATGAAGTTTTGGTAGCCTTTCAGGTGTTCAGCGCGTCTTCAGTTTTCAGTTTATTTATTTAGTGCTTAAACCTTGCACTGGATTAGCCTCGTCTTCTCTCTTTCCCGGCCGACAAAGAAACGATTGTGCACATGCGCAGCAGAAAAGTTTTGTCATTGGATCTTCACATGAGCTCCGATGCGTTGTCTTGACAACGTGCAATATTGTAACAATATTGCACGCTCATTCTCCATTGTGGAGAGTGGTGTAATACATGGAGGATAAGCGATATGATAGCAATATTGCATGCTATCAATGAACCCACTAGAAGGAAATAGAATATATGCTTTTATTCCATGGAAAAAGTGGCCCGTATGTCTAATAATTAACGTTATTCACGTCACATGTCAGTGGTCATAACGTTACAGCTGATCCGTGTACGTCTCTATAGCTCATGTGTTCATTCAACGTGAATATTTTTCTAATGCATGGTTTGATGTTGGCTGATTCGTAAAAATCTGAATGAGCCCTTGTGATTAAAACGCATTGCTCATGTTCGCCGTCACATCGAATCTGAAATCTTCAGCACCTCCTGATGTTCTGTATAATAGTCCTGGTTTTATAAAGTGCCCAGCGTAACCTGTAGATGCTGGCTGATACTCTTTCTGAATGTTGTTCACTGAGCACGGACTTTCGGATGGCTCCAGGCTTTTTTTTTTCCTCCCTCATCGCTCTGCTCTCTGTGCGGGTGACGAGGTTGATACTGTGTTTTCACATTTCGTGAGCAGACTGATGACCTTGAAAAGCAGCGTCTCTCTTTCTCTTTCTCTCTCCTTCTTTCTGAACAGCTGCTGACAGCAGGATGTTATTACAGAAGGACAGCTGAGGGGCCATTCTAAACCTACAATGTATTTCTGCTTCTCCTGCTGTCAAGCAACTGGACACGACTTCAGAGCATGAGAGCAATGCTGACAATTGTGCATTTATTTTATATAGGCCATTTTATGAATTTACAATAAGGTCCAAAGGACAATTCCAGAATTTTTGGCACCTGTTGAGCAGAACTGTATCAAATACTGTATAAAATACACTAACAAACAATGATTCTTTTTTTTTTTTCTGCAAAAATAAATGAAGGAACTTGTTTATTTTAGGAAAGTAATTCTTATGAGAATGTGTGGTAATTTTTTTTTCCTCGTGTGTTGAAAAAATATTGGCACCCCAATAATTAGTCTTTGAATGAATGAATAAATAAAGGCACACTGTCTTGCTTTTTTGGGGGGGGTTGGGGGTGGGGGCGTTCAGTATCCATAAAGTCTTGGCACTTTTGATCAAATGTGAGGTTGTACTTCTGTCCCATCTGACATCTTTCAACATTTAAATAAATTATTTGAGCCCCCCTCCAATCCCCAACTTACATTTACAAAACATACAGTATGTCTGTGGATCAAACTGCAAAGTTACGGTTAAATCCGATCCAAAAACACAATCAAGGCTCCCAAATTTTAAGTCGACTAGGATGAACTCTTATTATACATAACACTTCTTCGACTCGTTCAAGATGATGCTAGCTGAATGGAATATATCTTATATACCACTCAACGCCAGCCAATATTATTTAATTATTAGACATACGGGTCACTTTTTCCATGGAATAAAAACATGTTCTACAACCCCGATTCCAAAAAAGTTGGGACAAAGTACAAATTGTAAATAAAAATGGAATGCAATGATGTGGAAGTTTCAAAATTCCATATTTTATTTAGAATAGAACATAGATGACATATCAAATGTTTAAACTGAGAAAATGTATCATTTAAAGAGAAAAATTAGGTGATTTTAAATTTCATGACAACAACACATCTCAAAAAAAGTTGGGACAAGGCCATGTTTACCACTGTGAGACATCCCCTTTTCTCTTTACAACAGTCTGTAAACGTCTGGGGACTGAGGAGACAAGTTGCTCAAGTTTAGGGATAGGAATGTTAACCCATTCTTGTCTAATGTAGGATTCTAGTTGCTCAACTGTCTTGGGTCTTTTTTGTCATATCTTCCGTTTTATGATGCGCCAAATGTTTTCTGTGGGTGAAAGATCTGGACTGCAGGCTGGCCAGTTCAGTACCCGGACCCTTCTTCTACGCAGCCATGATGCTGTAATTGATGCAGTATGTGGTTTGGCATTGTCATGTTGGAAAATGCAAGGTCTTCCTTGAAAGAGACGTCGTCTGGATGGGAGCATATATTGCTCTAGAACCTGGATATACCTTTCAGCATTGATGGTGTCTTTCCAGATGTGTAAGCTGCCCATGCCACACGCACTAATGCAACCCCATACCATCAGAGATGCAGGCTTCTGAACTGAGCGCTGATAACAACTTGGGTCATCCTTCTCCTCTTTAGTCCGAATGACACGGCATCCCTGAGTTCCATGAAGAACTTCAAATTTTGATTCGTCTGACCACAGAACAGTTTTCCACTTTGCCACAGTCCATTTTAAATGAGCCTTGGCCCAGAGAAGACGTCTGCGCTTCTGGATCATGTTTAGATACGGCTTCTTCTTTGAACTATAGAGTTTTAGCTGGCAACAGCGGATGGCACGGTGAATTGTGTTCACAGATAATGTTCTCTGGAAATATTCCTGAGCCCATTTTGTGATTTCCAATACAGAAGCATGCCTATATGTGATGCAGTGCCGTCTAAGGGCCCGAAGATCACTGGCACCCAGTATGGTTTTCCGGCCTTGACCCTTACGCACAGAGATTCTTCCAGATTCTCTGAATCTTTTGATGATATTATGCACTGTAGATGATGATATGTTCAAACTCTTTGCAATTTTACACTGTCGAACTCCTTTCTGATATTGCTCCACTATTTGTCGGCGCAGAATTAGGGGGATTGGTGATCCTCTTCCCATCTTTACTTCTGAGAGCCGCTGCCACTCCAAGATGCTCTTTTTATACCCAGTCATGTTAATGACCTATTGCCAATTGACCTAATGAGTTGCAAATTTGGTCCTCCAGCTGTTCCTTTTTTTGTACCTTTAACTTTTCCAGCCTCTTATTGCCCCTGTCCCAACTTTTTTGAGATGTGTTGCTGTCATGAAATTTCAAATGAGCCAATATTTGGCGTGAAATTTCAAAATGTCTCACTTTCGACATTTGGTATGTTGTCTATGTTCTATTGTGAATACAATATCAGTTTTTGAGATTTGTAAATTATTGCATTCCGTTTTTATTTACAATTTGTACTTTGTCCCAACTTTTTTGGAATCGGGGTTGTATTCCCTTCTAGTGGGTTTATTGATGGCATGCAGTATTGTTATCATGTTACTTATCATCCATGTATTACGCCACTCTCCGCAATAGAGAATGACCGTGCCATATTATAATATTGCACATTGTCAAGACAAAATGACATCACATGCCAGAGCTTGTGCGAAGATCTCATCTCATTATCTCTAGCCGCTTTATCCTTCTACAGGGTCGCAGGCAAGCTGGAGCCTATCCCAGCTGACTACGGGCGAAAGGCGGGGTACACCCTGGACAAGTCGCCAGGTCATCACAGGGCTGACACATAGACACAGACAACCATTCACACTCACATTCACACCTATGGTCAATTTAGAGTCACCAGTTAACCTAACCTGCATGTCTTTGGACTGTGGGGGAAACCGGAGCACCCGGAGGAAACCCACGCGGACACGGGGAGAACATGCAAACTCCACACAGAAAGGCCCTCGCCGGCCCCGGGGCTCGAACCCAGGACCTTCTTGCTGTGAGGCGACAGCGCTAACCACTACACCACCGTGCGGCCTCATGCGAAGATCCAATGACAAAACTTTTCTGCTGCGCATGCGCACAATCCGTGTGGCCAGGAAAGAGAGAAGACAGGGTTAATTCAGTGCTCGGATTAAGCACTAAATAAATAAACTGAAACTAATGACGCGCTGAACACCTGAAAGGCTACCAAAACTTCATTATATATTCTTCACGTATATATTTACAAGAGAAAAACATACCAACGGACATCGAAAAACTGGAAAAGAGACACGTTGGCGATGTAAAAGTTCCACGCTAGTGAGTGACTGTGACAGTTTGTACACAAACATGGCTGCAAGGTTTGCTTCGTTAAAAGCGGAAGATTTAAAGAGACCGATGCGTTGAACACCCGAAAGGCTACCAAAACTTCACTGGATGTTCTTCATGCATATTTACAAGAGAAAAGCAGACATTGAAAAACTGGAAAAGAGAGCAATAGCAGAAATATTGTCAAAGTTCTACTTGGAGGTGAGGAAAACTGACAGAGACTTTTACAAGAGGACATCACTCGTGGACTTCACTCAGCAAAGCCGTTTTGTTTTGAACAACTGCAATGTAACAATTAACTACGACCAAAAGTAACTTTGAACTTGAACTGTAAACCTGTATGTAGCTTGTATATAAGTTGGGTTGTTGTTCCGGCTTTTTGGACTTGTACCATTTTTATTGCTAGAACTTTGACTTTGTACAGTACATTGGATTGACAGAACGATGAGTCATACTTGATCAGAATCAGCATTCAATATTGGTAAGTTCCCCCCTGTTCTTAACTTTTTGTAAAATCTCTAATTGTTCCATCAAATGTGTATGTGTATTAATATTAATAATAGTAATAATGGCTGTTTTTTCATGGTCTATCAAATATATTCCATTCAGCTACTCGTCTTCTACTCATTCAATATCATGCTAGCTGAATGGAATATTTCTGATATACCACTCAACGCCAGCCAATATTATTTAAATATTGATTCTAATACTCGGTGCATCATGACATAGCTATGACTAATTGTCACAAAACAGCTGAGGTAAATTTAGTACTGTACTCTGCTCGCTAGTTAGGATTTTAGCTAAATAAAGAGCAAGCTTGATGGTCAGCTAGTTGTGAAGCAAGCATGGAAATATAACATACAGATCACCAAGAAAGTCGCTTTTTCTGCCTGTTGTTGCAATATCTTCCTAATCAGACCTCGACATTAACGGTAGTCCGACTGTCCGGGACAACCAAATATTTGGTCCGGACAAGTCAAATCCGGACCTGCCTGTCTGAACGGACGAGTTAAATGTTTGTTGAAAATCACCATTTTTATAGTAAGTATTCAAGAGTTACATCAATAAAGTTCCAACAAAACAAGTTCAATCCCCTCAGTGATCTGGCCGCATTCTTGTTTACGAAATTCCAGGCAAGGTGAGTACAGCAGGTGTGTGTGTGTGTTTAAAAATAACCACGTTGTAATATCTAATTATAGATTATTAGCTCATCCGGCTGATAGATGATGAGTTTATGCCATCATGTGTTGTCCGTCGTCCATCCGGCGGCGGCCACGTTTCATGAAAATCGCTTCTTCTTCTCTCAATTCTTCACCAATTTTTATTCTTTTTGTCAGGAAGGTAGGTCTACCTGGGGTACATATAGCTTTTACAGAAATGTGCATAATTGTAATTAAAAATGAAGATATGGAGTAATTAAGCCTTAACGAGCAGTTTCCACACAGATCGCTTCTCCCTCAGTTCTTCACTGATTTTTATTCTTTTTGGCAGGAAGGTAGGTCTGCCTGGGGTGCACAGAACTTCTACCCAAATTTGCATAGTTGCAATTAATAATGAAGAGATGGAGTAATTAAGCCTTAACGAGCAGTTTCTACACACATCGCTTCTTCTCCCTCAATTCATCACCGATTTTGATTCTTTCTGGCATGAAGGTAGGGGTACCTAGGGTGCATATAACTTCTACCCAGATTTACTTAATTACAATTATTAATAAAGTTATGGACTAATTAAGCCTTAATGAGCAGTTCAACAAAAATCACCTCTTCTCGGTCAATTCCTCTCCGTTTTGGATTCTTTCTGGCAAATAGGTTGGTATTCCGAGGGTGGATATCGCTTCTATATATAGCTTGTATATAGTGTATATAGCTTACAACATTTATTGCGCAAGGTGGCCCACTTTAGATCGTTCCTTCTGGACTAGACGGGGCCAAAGTGAGCCACGCTGTCATTGACGGTCTCGTTAGACTCTGAACTCATCGAAATCGGAGAAACAGCGACCAAATACCTCAATAAAATAAACATAATAATAATAATAATAACAAGTTAAATTTATATAGCGCCTTTCAAAAAACCCAAGGACGCTTTACAGTTATAAACAAGGAAAGAAAAAATAAATAAATAAATATAATAAAAAAAATAAAAAATAAAAAATAAAAAGTCCACCAAGTAGGGGTCAGGATGTAATTCCCGTGGTGTAGCAGCCACAGTCCCACCAAAAGGCACACGAAAACAAGTCCCACATCTCCAGCACTGCCGCCGTGACGCCATCAGCAACATCGCTCGAACACCACGCCGTGGATCCACAAAGCGAGCAGAGAAGCTCCGCCACGCAGAGCGCTGGTGTGTCCCAACCTGCCTGCACAGCTGCCGCGACACCACCAAGCAACATCGCTCGGAACATCACGCCAAGCGTTAAAGCGCAGAGCGCTGGACAACCACGATGTAAAATGAGCAACGAGCTCACTGCAGTCCACAGCTGGGAGCACAGGCATCGCCCACGGCGAGCCAAGGCCTGGAGGGAACCGACGCCCAAAACTGGGTCTGGAGCTACACCACAACCGGCAGACAAAACACTCAAACAAACATCAAACTACACAAACGCACAGAAAAAAAAATAGAAAAAATAAAATAAAAAAGCTCTGGTGAGAAGCGGCAGCCAGAGCGCGCACGACGTACTCTCAACCGGAAACGGAAACAAAAAAAAAATCCATGAATCTGTGGTGAATCTTCATTTCATTCGGACGGTCACTGTAGTTTTCTTTTGTATGGTTCACATTAACCATCACAAATATCGTAAAATATTTCGTGGGAATTTTATGACAGTGTCGAACTCACTTACGGTTTGTTTTCATTCGCAGTGTGATTCTGTCCCCCTTATCATGTCCAACTCGTTTTCTTTCGGTTTCATTTCTTTGAATTAATTTATGCTTCAAGTTTTACTGGATTAATCAGGACTTAAGTTTATTTCCTCCAGAAGTTTGGAGTTTGGAGGAGTCTGACTCTTAACACTGTGGATCAGGTAATGGCTTAGAACAACACACGTACGCACCGTAGTGGGGCATTGGATAGTTTTTCCCTGTGTCCAAACTCACTCCCTACTCACTGTATAGTGGACTATATAGTGAATTCTCCATTTTGTAGTGCTGGCTGAATGTATCGTGAGAATTATTACACCCTATGCAGTGCACTCAAAGTATCCCACAATGCATCACGAAAAGTAGTGTACAACCGATGGTAACTAACCAAGCAATTTATTCCATCATGAAAAAAAAGTGTGTTGGGGTGAATGGACGGAGGAAGAAACACTTTATAAACAGACATTCAAGTACAATTAAAAACAGTAAGAGAATAGAAAATAAACTAAAATAGAATCAGACAGATAAAACACAAGAATAAAAGTGACAGTGCAGAGCAAGGAATTAATCAAACGCCTCAAATTTGATTTAATAAAAGGCAGCGGCGAAGAAGAAAGAAAGGATTCAGCCTTGATTTAAAAGAACTGAAAGATGCAGCAGACACCAAGTACTTTGTATTTATTAATGTGAGAAATTATACGCTCAGTATAATATGGATTTATCACAAAAATACAGTACATGCATGTATTTATTATTTTGAAAACCCACCAGCCGACTGATCTGGCACGTTTTAATTGTGCGACAGTAATGACGTAAATAACGGCGCAGCGGAGTAGTGTCTGAAAGTGTTTTTTTATTTTATTTTATTTTACCAATGAGCTATATTAGGGCGGCACGGTGGTGTAGTGGTTAGCGCTGTCGCCTCACAGCAAGAAGGTCCTGGGTTCGAGCCCCGGGGCCGGCGAGGGCCTTTCTGTGTGGAGTTTGCATGTTCTCCCCGTGTCCGCGTGGGTTTCCTCCGGGTGCTCCGGTTTCCCCCACAGTCCAAAGACATGCAGGTTAGGTTAACTGGTGACTCTAAATTGAGCGTAGGTGTGAATGTGAGTGTGAATGGTTGTCTGTGTCTATGTGTCAGCCCTGTGATGACCTGGCGACTTGTCCAGGGTGTACCCCGCCTTTCGCCCGTAGTCAGCTGGGATAGGCTCCAGCTTGCCTGCGACCCTGTAGAACAGGATAAAGCGGCTAGAGATAATGAGATGAGATGAGATGAGATGAGCTATATTAGACTGGTACCAAAATTCAAAAAAGTGCTTATTTAAGGAGTTAAAGGCATTTTTGAGACAAAGTCGGCAAACAGTCTTATTTTGTCAATTTGGGTGTGCCGAATTCAAATCTGCAATATGCCGAGCTCTATCTGACCTCTGTTGACCTCTAGAGGTCATTGAACTTTGGGCCTGTAAACGTCTCAGCTGAACCCAGTTTCTCAGCTTTCTAAGGAATGAAATGTACTGAAATGATTAATGAAGTTAGCAAATGGCCTTGTTGGTTAAATGTTTGGGTGCTGAATTCATTTTTCATTTGTAAAACGACATATGACCTCTGATAACCTCAAGGTCATTAAACTTGGCCTACAGGCCTATGCATTTAACGGCATTTTTAAACTGACTTTACTCCCCCACAAAGAATATGAACAGACAAAAAACAAATAGAAAGGAACAAATACAACATTAAATGCCAGTCCATGTACATGTGACTTACTTTTCACAATGAGAATGCCTAGGCGATCACCTTACATAACATTGCATTACATTTAGCGGTTATTGTTTATACAAAGCTACTGAAAAAAGGACAGATTCAGCAGCATACAAAATGTGGGGGCATACAGGGTATACAGGTTAATCAGGGTTAGGATATATGAGAGTTTTTTTCTTTGTTGTTTGTTTTTTGTTTTGTTTTAAACGGGGTAAAGCCTTTACAAAAAACAAACAACAAAGAAAAAACTCTCATATATACTAACCCTGATTAACCTGTATACCCTGTATGCCCCCACATTTTGTATGCTGCTGAATCTGTCCTTTTTTCAGTAGCTTTGTATAAACAATAACCGCTAAATGTAATGCAATGTTATGTAAGGTGATCGCCTAGGCATTCTCATTGTGAAAAGTAAGTCACATGTACATGGACTGGCATTTCATGTTGTATTTGTTCCTTTCTATTTGTTTTTTGTCTGTTCATATTCTTTGTGGGGGAGTAAAGTCAGTTTAAAAATGCCGTTAAATGCATAGGCCTATAGGCCAAGTTTAATGACCTTGAGGTTATCCGAGGTCATATGTCGTTTTACAAATGAAAAATGAATTCAGCACCCAAACATTTAACAAACAAGGCCATTTGCTATCTTCATTAATCATTTTAGTACATTTCATTCCTTAGAAAGCTGAGAAACTGGGTTCAGCTGAGACGTTTACAGGCCCAAAGTTCAATGACCTCTAGAGGTCAACAGAGGTCAGATAGAGCTCGGCATATTGCAGATTTGAATTCGGCACACCCAAATTGACAAAATAAGACTGTTTGCCGACTTTGTCTCAAAAATGCCTTTGGGTGTCACAATTCTGGATTTTGGTACCAGTCTATATAGAATTCCCTAGATAGTGAGTAGGGAGTAGTGAACGAGTGAGTAATTTCAGATGCAGCGTTTGTTTATCGTTACAGTCAAAGTTTGAATTTTGTTGAAAAATTATAAATCATTAAAGCGTAATGATTATCATAACTATGCAAGAAACTTTATTAACCACTTTCCTTTCATTGAGCTAGTAAACGCATAGGAATTAAAAGGTTATGGTCAGGACAAGTGACTGATCGAGGGGATTAAAAAGTTACTGTCGAGCCCTGATCATCTCGTTTGCAGGTGGACATATTTGTACCATGCAGGATATTTCCGAGTTTGAGAAGTCCACGGGGCGTTTTAATAAAAGAATTGAAACCCAGAACCAGAAATATACCTCTCTACAAAGTCATTTCTCTTTCATTCAGATTGTAGTGGATTATTAAAAGATCAACCGAACGCTTAATCGCTGTCTGTAGTTCCCGTGTTACTCTAGTCATTAAATCTAGTAGTATTTACAGGAAGTCACATAATTGTTTTTCATAATTGCCTTTGTGTTTTATGGGTGTGTGTGTGTGTGTGTGTGTGTGTGTGTGTGTGTGTGTGTGTGTGTGTGTGTGTGTTGGACTTGTGGGAAACCATTTCTGGGAGACATTCATAATACTGGCCAGCTGTTATCAGTTAATCCTATCGTAGTAGTTTAGAAGCTGATGGTTGAAGGCTGTTTTCAATGCCTGTTAGCACCACTGTCATTAGTTTCGGAATTTTTGGCATCCTTGGTAATGGAAAAAATTGTGGTTAAAGGAGAACTGAAGGCAAATTTTTTTTATCATCAAAATTCTATTTATCTCATTTTATTAAATATCGGAATGCATTTTTAATCGCTATTTTGTCACTGCTATAGCAAGTTATGAGTGTTTGAAATATGCTCTGTAATATATCAGTCCATATGTCAAAGCAACGGCCGTAAGCGAGATTCGTCGAGACCTGTGCGAGACATCGTAGGACGGAAGTAAAACGTACAGGGCAAATCAAAGTGACCAACATCTGCTAACGTTGTCAAAAGACGCGCGCGCCCTCTTTCGAATGCTGACGTAATCAAGCTGTAAGTTTTGATTGTTTTGATAGCAGTCAGGAAAGTTTGAAAAAAGTAGGCAGTAATCACCATTTAAACTCGTTTTCGTGCAATGTTTCGTTTGGAAAACAGTTTTCAAAATGGCGGCACTGACACCTGGCTGACACTTCACGTTTCGAAGTCTCGCACAAGTCTCGTGACGATCGCGCGGATAAGCGACGCCTGCCGTGGACCAAACGAACTAAATTCAACACGGCTACAAACCGAACAGGCCGATAAGTATAATATTTAATTGCAATTAGTTGCCAATACGAGTCACGATATAAGGTTAGTAAAACCGAAAACGTAATTGAATGACACGTTAATTAAGAAATAAAGCAAGTTTAAAAATGACTTCAGTTCCCCTTTAATTAGTTTCATCCCACACATTATTATTATTATTTTTATTATTATTATTATACCGATCCTGTCCCAGATAAAATACAAAATACTGCGCCTCGCCTTTAGAGCTCTACATAACCTGGCTCTCCTTTACCTCAGTGAACTCCTGACCCCCTACTCTCTTGCTCCCTCTTGTTCTCTCAGATCCTCTTCTGTAACTTATTTACTGTCCCACGTACCTGACTCCCCACCTTAGGAGGCAGGTCCTTCAGTGCCGTGGCCCCCAAGCTGTGGAATCGTGTCCCTCAATCTCTCCGTCACTGCTCTTCTTAATCAACCTTCAAATCTGATGTAAAGACTTTTCTTTTCCATGAATACTTTTCTTCCTCTGTTTAGTTATTCCCCGCCCAAACGAAGTTCGGCGGGGGGATATAGAAACGGGTTCCGTCCGTCCATCCATTTGTCCAGCTATCTGGCTGTCCGTCCGGTTACGCTTTCGTTTCCAGGCCATATTTTTAAAACTACGGACGGTATCTTCATTAAACTTTGTATACATACCAAGCAACATGTGAACTGGTGCCTTTTGCTATTTTGTTTTTTTTTTTTTTTAAAAGTATTTTTCAAATTTTTACATCAAAAATAAATTTTGACTTCGTTTCTAAGAGCATTGTTCGCTTCCGGAGCATGTATCCAAAACTATTCATGATACGGGTTTGACACTTGGTAGACATGTTAACAAGGTGATGTAGATGTGCCTTTTTTTTACTAAGAAATGTAAAGTTTTCATGTTTCCATGGGGGCGGCACGGTGGTGTAGTGGTTAGCGCTGTCGCCTCACAGCAAGAAGGTCCGGGTTCGAGCCCCGTGGCCGGCGAGGGCCTTTCTGTGTGGAGTTTGCATGTTCTCCCCGTGTCCGCGTGGGTTTCCTCCGGGTGCTCCGGTTTCCCCCACAGTCCAAAGACATGCAGGTTAGGTTAACTGGTGACTCTAAATTGACCGTAGGTGTGAATGTGAGTGTGAATGGTTGTCTGTGTCTATGTGTCAGCCCTGTGATGACTTGGCGACTTGTCCAGGGTGTACCCCGCCTTTCGCCCGTAGTCAGCTGGGATAGGCTCCAGCTTGCCTGCGACCCTGTAGAAGGATAAAGCGGCTAGAGATAATGAGATGAGATGTTTCCATGGAAACAATTTCAGACTTAGTCTCTCAGGTTAGTCGTAGGGGTAGGTTTTGTTTCCGGAGCAGAACTTGAAAACTATGAGTGTTATGGGCTTGAAAGCTGGTATATGTGTTGAGTAAGTAATGTATACGTGCCTTTTGATACTAAGAAATGTGATAAATTTTTATTTTTAGCTCACCTGGACCAAAGGTCTGGTGGGTTTATGCCACAGGCTGCTGAGGTCAGTGTAAAGAGGTAGGGTTGGTTTCCTGCAGCACAACTTGAAAAATGTGACAAATAATATCTTGAAACTTGGTATATAGGGTGGGGGATATAGACGACTCTGTCTTCGAAAGCTGTTTTTTTTTTTTCCTCTCCCTGTAAAGTGACCTTGGGTCCGTGAAAGGTGCTGTATAAAGTAAACAACATTATTATTATTATTATTATTATTATCTTACACAGCCATAGGCCGGTGAGTTATTGCCATCATGCAGCATCCGTCCTTCTGTCTGTCCGTCCACAATTCACAAAAATCGCGACTCCTCCCTGAGTTTTCACTGGATTTTGATTCTGATTGTTTTGTTTTGGAGATCAAATTGTTCTAAATGTTCTCATGAAGAACAACTTGGCTAATTATAAGAGAGTCTGGTTTCTCATGGTACGGCCGTGTTAGCTACTGCATTGCTGACCCTCTGGTTATTATTATTATTATTATCTACAACATTTAATTTCAGTAATTTTACTATTAACATACTTTAATTTTTCTTTAAAGACCTCATTTGTTACAATTATTTATCATCTCATCTCATTATCTCTAGCCGCTTTATCCTTCTACAGGGTCGCAGGCAAGCTGGAGCCTATCCCAGCTGACTACGGGCGAAAGGCGGGGTACACCCTGGACAAGTCGCCAGGTCATCACAGGGCTGACACATAGACACAGACAACCATTCACACTCACATTCACACCTACGGTCAATTTAGAGTCACCAGTTAACCTAACCTGCATGTCTTTGGACTGTGGGGGAAACCGGAGCACCCGGAGGAAACCCACGCAGACACGGGGAGAACATGTAAACTCCACACAGAAAGGCCCTCGCCGGCCCCGGGGCTCGAACCCAGGACCTTCTTGCTGTGAGGCGACAGCACTAACCACTACACCACCGTGCCGCCCACAATTATTTATGCCCTTGGAAATTCTTAATGAAATGTAAAAGTAGTTTGTTTCCATTTGTATTTGCCATTTTATATACAGTAATGTACTGTATATAAAATAAGTACTTAGTACAGTATTATCTTTTTATATTATTATCATCCCCGTTTCCGTAGCCCTCGGCCTCTCGCCTATTACATAGCTAGGGTTACAGTGGGGGGCTGGTCCTCTGGTAACCGCGAGAGTTTGACTCCCCACTCGCATCTGTATTGCAGTGTGCCTTGCCAGATGGCAGTAGGTACCATTTTTATGATGATCTTTGGTATGAGCCGACCATGAGTAGAACTCACGATCTCCTGATCGAGAGGCGGACACGCTAACCACTAGGCCAACTCGCGGTATGTTATTATCATATTTATATTTATTTATACTACTCATGTTGTTTATCAATGTATGTATGTATATATATAGCATATTTTTCTTTATTTTAATTTTACATTCTCTATTTTCCATTCATTTTGTCTCTTGATTTTATGGACCACAATGGAAATAAGTGTTTTCACTTTCTTGTGTCATCCATGAATTTTTAATGTGTTTACAATTGTTTGTACATATGTATTCACATTGAATTTACTAAATACGATCAATCTACTGTATGTTTGGATACAGTATCAGTCAAAAGTTTGGACACCTCCTAATTCAGCGGTTTGCTTTATTATTATTTTGAATTAAAGGTCACTTCATGTCTTGAAGTAATGATGGATGTCGTTTCTCTTTACTCAGCTGAGCAGATCTTGATATAATATGGATGACTACAGTTGTGGAATACTTTATTTTTATTTATAAAGCACATTTCTATGTAGTATTCAAAAGCGCTTGAGAAAATACTGTACAGGGTGTTTCAAAAAAAATTATATAATTTCACGATCTAATAACTTCGCGTTTAAATTTTACGTTTAATGTTTTTTATTTTTATCTTTTTAGGTATAGAAATGCCATTCACTGGAAAAGAAAAGGTGTTTTGTGTGACAGAGTATGCTCGGACACAGTCGAACAAGACCGTGCAGCGTACATTTATGAGAGAATTCTTTAAAAATGCACTGTTACCAGAAAATACTGTTACCAAAGACATGCTGCAGCGTGTTTGGCAGGAGCTGGACTGCCGACTTGACGTGTGTGTCTATGTCTCAGGCAGCGTGCAGATTGAAAATTTGTGAAATCATTCATGGAATCCACATACCTTTTGAATTTCTCGTTCAAATTTTGAGGAATAAATCTTTATATTGCTCAACATTAATCCTGTTCAGTTTCATTTGCCTAGACTATGTAGTTTCTGGGATATTTACATCTCAAATAATATCAAATTTTTTGAAACACCCTGTACTATAAAAGATCCTATGAAATAAATAAACACACACACCCATAACCGCTTATCCTGTGCAGGGTCACAGGCAAGCTGGAGCCTATCCCAGCTGACTATGGGTGAGAGGCGGGGTACACCCTGGACAAGTCGCCAGATCATTACAGAGCTGACACAGAGAGACAAACAACCATTCACACTCACATTCACACCTACGGTCAATTTAGAGTCACCAGTTAACCTAACCTGCATGTCTTTGGACTGTGGGGGAAACCGGAGCACCCGGAGGAAACCCACGCGGACACCATGCAAACTCCGCACAGAAAGGCCCTCGCCGGCCACTGGGTTCGAACCCAGAACCTTCTTGCTGTGAGGCGACAGTGCTAACCACTACACCACTGTGCCGCCCAGTGGAGGCGATGCCATGGATGCACTTTAAAGTGCATATTCTGGACCAATTTCCTTTTTTTTTAATATGAAAGTATGTCCCTTTACACACTTATCCAGATGGGTAATTTTGCACAAGGCCATCTGTCTACAGCAGAAAAAAATAAAATAATAAAACGCGTCTGGAAAAATCCCAAGGGAGTCTGGAGCCAGATTCGTGACGTTACCTGCGGAAGCGCCAGCAGGCTGCGCGAGCTTGCACGGTTTCAGTGCACAGCCTGTGTAGACCAAGCGTTCACATTTCTCTCTCATTGTTCGGTCTTTTGAAAAACGATGAGTACTAATCCCATCAAGATTGGTGTTGCTACACCCTCCTACGATACATCTGTTAACCAGTTTAATAATTACGCAATAACGTTGAAGAAATTTGCAGAAAACCACCAGGTCGTTTTCTCATAAACAAACCAGCGCTGATGTAGGATTCAGAGGGAGGCGTCCCGCACGCGACGTCACGAAAATCGATGTTTGCCGGGAAATCCAAAGGCCAAGTTTTTTCAGAGGCGGACCAATTCGCCTCAAATGGCTTGATTTCAACTGAATTTTTCTGGTATTGCGCAAGGATAAAAAAAAAATTGCACAAAATGCAAAATGTGACAGATATTTGACCAAAGTTTAATATCAAATAGGAGAATTACACTGATCTTGCTCCTGAATTTACCCGTGATATGCACTTTAAAGTTAGCAATAAGAATAGGACTATTTACTGGTATTATTTATTATTTACTCTTTACTGTTTGATCTCAAACGCATTAAGAAGGCAAGAAACGGTGGTGATGAAAAACTGAATGGGTGCGTCCAAACTTTTGACGATTGACCACAGTTTTATTGTGTGCGCGTGAACGTGCGTGTTTTTATTTACTACTGGGGACCATACCGTATGTCCCCACAAGGATAGGAAAATCTGACAATTTTGACCTTGTGGGGGCATTTGGATGGTCCCCATCAGGAAATTGCTGTTGCATGTGTGTTTTTTTTAACATAAATAAATAAATGAATGAATGAATAAAAGAGCCCCAAAATTTCCTTTTCATTACTGAGGTTAAGGTTAGGTTGAGGTGCAAGCACAGCATTAATTAACTGCAATAATAATTGTCAATGGAAGGGCCTCACAAGGATAGTGAAACAAACGTGTGTGTGTGTGTGTGTGTGCGGGGGGGTTATATACTACTGGGGACCAGATGTCCCCACAAGGATAGTAAATTTTGACCATTTCGACATTGTGGGGACATTTGGATGGGCCCCATGAGGAAATTGCTGTTGTGTGTGTATGTTTTTAACATAAATAAATAAATGAATGAATGAGCCCAAAAGTTTCCTTTTCATTACTGAGGTTAATGTTAGGTTGAGGTGCAGGCACAGCATTAATTAACTGGAATAATAATTATGTCAGTGGAAGGTCCTCACAAGGATAGTGAAACAAACGTGTGTGTGTGTGTGTGCGCGTGCAATTATGTGTGTGTTGTATACTGATGGTAATCCTATTGTTTTCGAAACAGTCCAAATTATCAAAAAAAAGTCAAACACAAAGGGTAATCATAGGGATTGTTTTGAAGAACATTATCCACTTCTCAGGCATTTGTGCAAATTTAGACAACACGTCTCATTTCACTGACTCGTTCCATAAAGTCACGCAATTTTATTTCATTGTGACTACATATGGCCACGAGCACAGTAAATGCATGGAGAAGGTATGTTTTTTTTTTTGTTTTAAACATTTGGAACCTGATGAAGTCCATTACCAAACCGCGGAGTGTAAACCCTTCCAAAAACAATCATGTAGTTAGGACGTCTTGATTGTGCCGGATGCTGATTGCTAATTCCAATGAGTTATTCAAATGATTCGCTCATTTTATCAGTGTGGATGCAACGACTTAAAGTTTAAAAAGCACGGGAGAAAACCGATTTTCACTGTATAGGCCTTCAAACATGGAAGTCTAGGATAACACACACAACAGTTGTTCGGGTTTTTAAAAAAAATTGTTTTCAGCTTATTTTTCCTTCACCTTGGATCATGACTTGTGGATAGTGACTAAAAGAATAAGGGGGAGATGGAAGAAGGGATGTGACTAGAAATATGTAGCATTTGTTGTCTACAGCAAAAACCTGGTAACAAACTGACTGTCGCTGCTAGTCACTAGCATTAAAGGTGCAATAGGCAATATTTTTCATTTGTGTATGAGTGTGAATAACGGGGAAAGTTACATACAAATTAGAGAAACATAATAATAAAAGGGTAAGCCACTGTCTCAGAACAAATGCATGAAAAAAACAGTTTAGAAACTTGCTTTCCAGTCTGGAATGTTCATTTGTCAGTCGCTTCATAAACACGCCCCCAACATGTTTACGAAGAATTCACATCCTCTTCAATCATCATGAGAATTTGCAACTCAAGCAGCTAGATATCCGTGTGCACTTTAAAACGACGTCATGACAGTCCTTGCTAGCTCGCATGCTAATTCTAGTCGAACCATGATAAGTTTTGTGGGTGGAGCTATTTATACATGGGTGGAAATAAGCTTGGACTCAATGAATTAAAAAAAAAATCTTATTCAACTCCATACATTTGACCATTAGAGTCCTTTTTTCTCCAGATTTTACCTAATGCACCTTTAACCCTTTGGGGTCGAGAGCTTCGCCAGTGGAGTTCGGCAGGTTTAGAATGAGTTTAAAATTGAGATAAATTTGGAGGTAAAACTTGTTGCAAGATGGCATACGGATTTATGCTCTTCGGATGATTGAGGACAGCAAATCAATTCATGATTCATGATTCAGGACAGTGATTCAGTTCATGATTCATTTCATGATTCAGGACAGTGATTCATTTCATGATTCATTTCATGATTCAGGACAGCGATTCAGGTCATGATTCATTTCATGATTCAGGACAGTGATTCAGGTCATGATTCAGGACAGCGATTCAGGTTATGATTCATTTCATGATTCAGGACAGTGATTCATTTCATGATTCAGGACAGTGATTCACTTCATGATTCAGGACAGCAATTAATTTCATGATTCATTTCTGGATTCAGGACAGCAATTCTGTTCATGATTCATTTCATGATTCAGGACAGTGATTCAGGACAGCGATTGAAGTCATGATTCAGTTCATGATTCAGGACAGCGATTCGTTTCATGATTCAGGACAGCGATTCAGGTCATGATTCATTTCATGATTCAGGACTGGTTCATTTCATGATTCAGGACAGTGATTCAGTTCATGAATCATTTCAGGATTCAGGACAGCAATTCAGTTCATGATTCAGGACAGTGATTCAGTTCATGATTCAGTTAATGATTCAGGACAGTGATTCAATTCAGTCTTGAGACTTGTGACACTGATGATGAACGGTGCATTAAAAAAAATAATTAATTAATTAATTAATTAACTTCGACTCGATCCAGCCAAAGATCAACTCGAGTAAGTGTAAATATTAATTTTATTTCTGATGAGCCGATTGGTTGATATGCATGCGCTGTAGTGCATACACAGGAAAAATGACATCAATTTTTTTCAGTTAAAAGTATTTTCCTCAAAATAGTTAATTTTGCTGTATTTTGAGTTTAGAGAGTGAATTTTTGAGTTGGAGTGGGAGCAAGATTACAGAGTAATTGTGTAACAGTAGTTTGTGGCTCTGAACTGAGTTAATTTCAAGACACACTGGATAGAGGCAAATACCAAAATAAACTCAAATGCCAGATAAATGAAACTGTTGTAAAAAGCAGTTTTAAAACTGTGTTGGAATGTGTGAAAAAATATGACCTTACCCATTGGGACTTGACCTGAAGGGATTAAGAGTTGGCAGTGGGAGGGGTTTTCACTCTTCTCATTGAATGGAATGGAAATTTTTACTCTTCTTATTGAATACCCCTCCCACTGCCAACCCTTTATCCCAAAACAATAGGACATACATTTTTTGATGGCCAGTTAATTGTCCAAATCAATGGAGCAGATTTAAGTTTTTGTGCTCGATCCATTCCTAAGACTGAACAGAATCACCGCAAGTGACCAAAATGGTTCGACGCAATGAGTAAGGTCATGTTTTTTTCACACATTCCAACACAGTTCTAAAACTGCTTTTTACAGCATCTTCATTTATCTGTTATTCTTTTTAAAAGTACAATCATAACATTCATACGAAAGCGATATTATTGTAGCTGAAGATACACTGAATACAAAAAAGTCATACGACTTTGAAAATACTGCTTAGATTTGTTGAAACTGACAACACAATCATCTCATCTCATTATCTCTAGCCGCTTTATCCTGTTCTACAGGGTCACAGGCAAGCTGGAGCCTATCCCAGCTGACTACGGGCGAAAGGCGGGGTACACCCTGGACAAGTCGCCAGGTCATCACAGGGCTGACACATAGACACAGACAACCATTCACACTCACATTCACACCTACGGTCAATTTAGAGTCACCAGTTAACCTAACCTGCATGTCTTTGGACTGTGGGGGAAACCGGAGCACCCGGAGGAAACCCACGCAGACACGGGGAGAACATGCAAACTCCACACAGAAAGGCTCGAACCCGGACCTTCTTGCTGTGAGGCGACAGCGCTAACCACTACACCACCGAGCCGCCTCATAACACAATCAGAGCATACCAAAGGTGCAACCTGTTATATTTGCAGCCTGTAACAATCATATTTCAGAAAAATCTTGTGATTGGCGAAAGTGGAATGCAAGGAAAACTGGCTGGAGCGCGCTTGCTCACATGGAGGAGAAAACTCGTCAATGTTTTCATTGCAAGTCTATTTCACAAACTACATATTGCACCTTTAATATTTACTTTTTTCATCAGTTACTTGTTAACAGGAAGAAGAATACTTACAAAACTGAAATTGGGATTTTAAATAAACCGAACGAGCTTTTAGGTGTAGCTGTTGACATGCATGTGCTCTGTTTTGAACAGAAGTGGAGATACTTATATAACGGAGATCTTGTTCTTGTATCGAGATGCAGGCCTGATAAACAATACATCCTTTTTTATTTTTTTAATTTAAGCCTCCATTCATGTTTTCTGAGCGAAGGCGTTCCATGCGTGGAAGTCTAGCAGGGCTTTATCTGTTTGGCAAGAATGAACAAGGGAAGCTAAGAGACATTATTAAAGCTGTTAATGTTCATATAGGACTTCAGAACAGGCTAAAAGGAAATGCATAATTTATATATACAGGACTGTGCAAAAGTCATATGCAGCCTATGTTTGTTTTTTTCATACAAACTTTGTTATAGATTTCTATTTTATGACTTCTACATTATCGAGTCAAAACATTACAAAAACATTTTAGCGTTCCAAACGTTCGTTTCTTTTTCCAGCACAAAATTAAATGTTACAGGGGAAAATGTTAGTATCTGAGCAGCATATTCCATAAGGGAGCACTTTTCAGATTAAAAAGAAAACATAATGAAGGCTACTGGAAAATTTCTGCTGCAAAATGAAGAAGCGAGTGTGACAGTCAAAGTGTCCAGAAGAACTGCGGCTGGTTCTGCGAGATGCTCAGTAAAACCTACAGCTCATTTCCTTATTAAACTGCACTCATTGGACCTGAGAGGACTATTTTTATATTTTTTTTTAAGTAAAGGGTCGCCTCACACCAAATATCGACTTTGTTTAATTTATTATGGCTTACACTACCGTTCAAAAGTTTGGGGTCACCCAGACAATTTTGTGTTTTCCATGAAAAGTCACACTTTGATTTACCACCATAAGTTGTAAAATGAATAGAAAATATAGTCAAGACATTTTTCTGGCCATTTTGAGCATTTAATCGACCCCACAAATGTGATGCTCCAGAAACTCAATCTGCTCAAAGGAAGGTCAGTTTTATAGCTTCTCTAATGGCCCTTTTCCACTACCCTTTTTCAGCTCACTTCAGCCCGGCACGGCTCGCGTTTCGACTACCTCAGAGCAGCACGACTCAGCTCGCTTTAGCCCTACTCAGCACCCAAAACTCGCACAGTTTTGGAGTGGGGCTTAAGCGAGCCAAACCGAGCCAAGTGGGGTTAGGGGCGTGAGGAGACACTCCCCTGTGCACTGATTGGTGAGGAGGAGTGTCCTTACATGCCCACACACGCCCCGCGAGCATGCTGGGATCTGTAAACACCGTAAACCCGGAAGAAGAAGAATTATGAAGCCTTATGCGCCTCGCCTCATCTATACGCTCTTGCCAGTATCTGTTGGCGTTGTCGGTGACAACAAGCCACAGCACCAAGACCAGCAACACTAACGACTCCATGTCCTCCATGTTTATTGTTTACTATCCGGGTTGTGAGACTACCGCTTAAAAGGTCACTGATGTCACTGTTTGCGCCGCCTAACGACATCACGTGACGTCCACCCACTTTCGCTAACTCCACCCAATGTGTCCACCCACTTCCAGCCAGCACGGTTCAGCGCGGTTGTAGTCGAAATGCAACTCCAACAGCCCCACTCAGCTCGACTCAGCCCAACTCAGCACGGCACGGCTCAGCCCGACTCAGCCGCGTTGGTAGTGGAAAAGCGGCATAAAGAGCTAAACTGTTTTCAGCTGTGCTAACATGATTGTACAAGGGTTTTCTAATCATCCATTAGCCTTCTGAGGCAATGAGCAAACACATTGTACCATTAGAACACTGGAGTGAGAGTTGCTGGAAATGGGCCTCTATACACCTATGGAGATATTGCACCAAAAACCAGACATTTGCAGCTAGAATAGTCATTTACCACATTAGCAATGTATAGAGTGGATTTCTGATTAGTTTAAAGTGATCTTCATTGAAAAGAACAGTGCTTTTCTTTCAAAAATAAGGACATTTCAAAGTGACCCCAAACTTTTGAACGGTAGTGTATTACTGTTGATAGTATTTTTTTTTTTTTTTTACGTTGAAACATTTCATTTAATTATTTTTAAGCCGTTTTTGGTCGACAGCATTTCTTTACACATGCCTAAGACTTTTGCACAGGACCGTATTAACTACGTATATTTACAATTTATTTACCTCAATCTTAAAGCTAGACGGCCTTTCGATTTCATAAAATTGGTGAAATTTAGTTCCCTCTGAAATTTGGTCATTGTGATATATGTTTATTTCTGTAATATCTCCAAAAAACCAGGCCATTCTGTAGCTGGGAAGTTATTTAATTTGAGGGGATTCCTGAGCAAATAATGTGCATGAAATTGCTCGCTTCTTCGCGCAGTCAAGCAGACAGAGGAAGTCCGTGTGTGTGCGCATGCGCAGGTTTACCTTTGAGCGTGCGCTGACAGTTCCATCATTCTGTCGCTAAACGAACAGCTGATCACACCGAGGTGCTCGCTGAGCGCCGATATTTATTAGTTTGGTCCTGCATTTCCTTTCCTTTGTATATAACATAACGCCTTTTCTTCTCGCTTTCTGTTGCTTTAGTCGGTCTTCCATGTTTCACTCGTGTCCATCCATTTTTCTCTCCTGTTTCAAATTTGACTTGCGCAAATGGAAAGCCCACCACATAATGCATGACATAGTATCTTGTATTGCGTCATGGTGAAGCAGGAAAAAATAGTGGAGGATTTAGGGCCACGTGGCTCTAAATTCATTAATTGTTCTATTTTAAAAAATCTAATAAAATTGGAAGTCTGTGATTTGAATTCAGTAGCTTTCGGTCCACTAAACAAAACTAATTGGGTGTTGGGGAAAATTATTTTTATGACCTACACTTGAAAAATCTGAAAGGCGGTCTAGCTTTAAAGCTGCAGATTGTGTTTTCATGCAGACATTTAAATCTGCCAACATGAAAGCTGTTTGACTCCTTGAAGCTGTCAGATACAAAAAAAGTCACCTTATGGCTTACAAATGATAATAGATACAATAGTAATGTACAATAGCAGCCCTGTCAGTAACTGCCGGCAGTCGGCCATTTTGCTGCCTATAAACGCTCCGTCGCCGGTTACTCAGTGTTTTTTGTTAAAATTTTTTTTTAATTTTTCCTTGTATTTTTGTTATTTTTTCTTTGTTTTTATTCACTGAGAAAAGTGATCTTTTTCGCCGGTAAGAATCACATTTGTGGTTTGTGTTGTGACAACGACCACGGTTTACTAGTATCTGTGTCAGTACTGCGTCTGCGTTATCCAGCCGAGTGAGATCTACACTCATCAGAGTGAAGTCTGTTGATTTTGTGGATTTTGTTACCAGTAAAAATTACATGGTTTAATTGATTGAGATCTTTATTGTCATTAATGAAGTACAAAGTTAATAGACAAGAAAAAAGTGCAATTTGTGTTTGCTTTTGTTTAGATCAATAGAATTACAATTGAAGAGAAGCGTCAGGAACATCAGCGCAGTAAGTGTTGAATAGTAGTATAAATACATAAATGTATAAATCATATTAAGATTAATTTACACTGACTCAAGTTTTAACTCAAGTTTCTCATTTAGAATGTTTTGTCTCTTCAGGTCCGATAGTTCAAGTTTACGGAATATTTCGCTTTCATGAGATCTCTATCAGTATTTTCTTCGTTGTTGTTCGTCTAATGTTGAAGCAGCTTTTCTTAGGGTTGCCATTTTCTGATTATTATTTTATTAATCAGTTGAATTTATATAGCACCTTTCTCACACCCAAGGTCGCCTTACAATTAGAGGGGAAAAAAAGAGAGTCCACCAAAAGAGGGTCAGGATGTGATTCCAATGGCGGAGCTACCACAGTCCCACCAGGCGCACGAAGATAAATCCCACATCACCTGCACAGCCACTGTGACGCTGCTGGGAAACGTCGCTCGGAGCAGCGCTGCACAGAGCGCTGGACAACCCTGATGTTAAAAAGAGTAACGAGCTCACTGCAGTCCATAGCGAGGAGCACAGGCATCACCCATGGCTGAAGGGAACCAATGCCAAAACTGGGTCCGGAGCTACACCACAACCGGCGGACAAAACACTCAAACAAAAAGCAAGCATCAAACTACACAAACACAAAAAAGGAAAACAAAAGGGAAAAAAAGAAAAATTAAAAGCTCCGGTGAGAAGCGGCAGCCAAAACGCGCACGGCGTACTCTCAACCGGAAACGGAAAAACGTTACTACAACCTCAGCCACAGCAAAATTTTGAAGATGGTCTCGACCTTCACAACAATATTTAAGTTATTCCATGAAATCGAGTCGTACATGAGCTGATGGCTATAAGCCATGTACGATGAGATTGAGTGGAATATCTGTTTTATTCTATCCACATTCACTGGATTTTGAGAAACGGAACATTTTTATTTTTATTTTTTGCAAATTTGATAAATAAAAACTGTATACAAAACGTCCGACAAAATTATTTCCGCTTAGAATGTAAACAAACCGGCAAAATGACAGGAGCAATTTGTGAAAAATGCTATAATAATAATAATAATAATTCTTGAAAAAAATACGTTCTTCCCAACAAATACTTTCATTCTATATTTTGTTGGCTTTTTTTGTATTTTTTTATTATTATTCATTTTTTTGTGTATTTTTGGGGTTTTGTTTTCGAGTTGAGTTTTTATTTCGTCATCGGCTGGTTCAACAACACATTCCGTCATTTTGTATTTCTCGACTCATGGTATATGAGCTGATATCCGATTAGTGGAGTAGCCAATCAGAGCGCGCGATTGCTCATAGCCAACGAATGTGGATAGAATAATAACTAAGTATTCGACAATTTACGACATGGGTTATGAGTTGACCCATGATTGACCTATAAAACTTGAAAATGGGTCAGACTGGTATGAAATCATCAGAGATGCTTGACTTCACTTGAACTTTCCATCCATTATCTGTAGCCGCTTTATCCTGTTCTACAGGGTCGCGGGCAAGCTGGAGCCTATCCCAGCTGACTACGGGCGAAAGGCGGGGTACACCCTGGACAAGTCGCCAGGTCATCACAGGGCTGACACATAGACACAGACAACCATTCACACTCACATTCACACCTACGCTCAATTTAGAGTCACCAGTTAACCTAACCTGCATGTCTTTGGACTGTGGGGGAAACCGGAGCACCCGGAGGAAACCCACGCGGACACGGGGAGAACATGCAAACTCCGCACAGAAAGGCCCTCGCCGGCCACGGGGCTCGAACCCAGGACCTTCTTGCTGTGAGGCGACAGTGCTAACCACTACACCACCGTGCCGCCTGCACTTGAATTTTCATTCATTTTATATTTCTCACATACTACCCACTGAAATCATGAGATCACGAAGAACATTTTATTTACTCCGAGATGCAAAATGTTGCAGTCTGGATCACTCCGAATGCACTAGTTTATATCTATATTTGAAACATTTTCAAACCCTCTGCCTTTTTATTTTTATTTTTTAAATTTATTTAAATTTATTTACTTTTTTGTATCGAGGCGACGGTGTATGCTTTGGGTCTGCCTTACTACTGTTATCCAAATGCCCCCTAATCCAGCAGTTACTTATCCAGCTGCAATAGTGATCTGTGGAAAAATAGAGTAGGAAGTGTTTATTTCAAAAGGAAAATCGCTGTTCATGTCGAGCTTGTTAAAAACCAGGCTTAAGCAATTGCGCTCGGAGAACTCTGCTAACCCACAGATCAGACGTTACTGTGGACACATCATAGGCCCTCATGGAAGAAGCGACACAACTCCACCGACTAAATACCGAACCTTTTTCCGTCGTGTCTGTGGACTACATACACATACTCGAATGGCATCTGCTACACTGGCTTGTGGGCCTGTGCATACACACGGTGATGTTTGTGTGATGGTGAAGGCAGCTGCGCTGAGGTGATGCAGCGCGAGTAAATATAGCAGCAATGAATAGACTCTCTGTATGTACTGCTCCTGTGCTTGTTAGCTTGCTTCTCAAAGCATAGTCTGAAATAGACACTAGACAGACACAAACATCGGCTTACATACAGCGGTATGGTTATTTACGGGATGGCTGTTGACAGCACTGACAGGTAGCTGTGCATCACACACGCACACCCACACACACTCTCTGTTTCCTGTACTTTGTGTGTGTCAGTAGTTGAGAGATCAGCTGATGTAGGGGTTCAGGCTACTGACTCAGAGACCACCACGGCCACCACCGTAGGCCGGCAGTCGCTATTAACAAGGGTCCGCTTAAATTGTAGAGAGCACAAAACACACAACTAGAGGAGGAGAAAAGAGAGACACGAAGGGTTGAAGCGTTATTAAGTAAAGGGATAAAGCCGCAGCAAGACGGACAGAGACCGAGACCGAGCCAGATGAAGTGCTGACAGATGGGATGGCATCAGATTGGCACAGATCAAAAATAGTCCTGCGCTCATCATCTGCTTCGGGTCGTCCCGCTCTGTGGTCATGTGATCATATGACCGAATGACCAGAGGCCTTCCACAGCAGCTGCATGGGGAACGTCCCGGTTACTCTCTCTCTCTTTCAAAGTCAGTTGTATCATCAAATTAACTCTCACGTCAGTCATTAGTTTTCTGAAAGGTACTACAGTGTTGTGTATCCCTGTAACATACAATACAATAAATCTTATTATTATACATCCGGGACACTTTTTCCAAAACCATGTGTTCTATTCCCTTCTAGCGGGTTTCATTCACTTGGTTCGATAGCATGCAATATTGTTAGCGTATCGCTTATCCTACGTGTATTACATCACTCTACCCAATGGAAAATGAGCGTTGAATATGGTTTACGATATTACATGGTTGTCAAGACAAGACAACATGACGTCATACGTCGGAGACGTAAAACTTCCACACTACCGAGCGACTGGGACAACTTGTAAACAAACATGGCCGCCAGGTTTGCTTTGTTAAATACGGACGAGTTTGAGAAAATTTTGAAAGAGAAAGACGCGTTGAACACCCGAAAGGAATGTGTATTAATAATAATAATAACGCTAATAATAATAATAATGGATTTTTTCATGGAATATCAGATATATTGCATCTTCGACTCGTTCAAAATCATGCTAGCTGAATGGAATATGTCTGACATACCACTCAACACCAGCCAATATTATTTAATTAATTATCACGGCTGCAGTTTGTTACGACATATTTGCTTCAGATTTTCAACATATTGATCTTCAAGAGATTTTTGAGATCAATATATTATAGCAGAGTACAATACTTGAATTATGTCATCAGTACTATGTCGTACTATATTATCAGCATGTAACGATATACCGCGGGACAATAAATTGCAATACATATTTATGACGGCTCAAATCTATTAAATAAAAAATGAATCGTGATTATCATCAGGCTGTGTCATCTCTTACGCTTTCCTAGCTGAAATTGCGTTTGTTTAGACAGAAGATGGTGTTATAACGTATTTTATTCTATCCATATTCACTGGATATGAGCAATCGCTCGCTCTGATTGGCTACTGTACTACTAGGCTATCAGCTCATATACCGTGAGTAGAGAAAAACATAATGGCGGAGCGTGTTACTGAATCAACTGAGCTTGAAATAAAAACTCTGCTTGAAAACAAAACCCCCCCAAAAATACCAAAAAAAGCAACAAAACATGGAATGAAAATATTTGATGGTAATAATGTATCTTTTTTTATTTTTCAAGAATTATTATTATTATTATTATTATTATTATTATTATTATTGCATTTTTCACAAACTGCTCCTGTCATTTTGCTGGTTTGTTTTACATTCTTCATCTTTAAGCGTTGAATTTTTTTAGACTGGTTCAAAAGCTCAAAGGAGTTTGAAAATTACATCACTGAAATATCCAAGGAAGAATTAAATAAATGTCTAAAGCTATTCTATACCTCGGCACGACAGCAAGACGACGCTTTCTACAAAAAAACAAAAACAAAAAAACCCACCAAAGTCAATTCGTTTGTACAAAGTTTATTTTTTTATTTATTGAATTTGCATAAAAATAAAAATGCTCTGTTTCTCAAAATCCAGTGAATGTGGATAGAATAAAACAATGCACCTTGTCAGCTATTAGCTCATGTACGACTCGATTTCGTGGAATAACTGTTAAATAGTGTGAATGCATATAACTTCACTCGAGGTGGAAGTAACACAGCTCTAATGCAGGGAAAACAGACAAAAAACAAATGTAAAATGGGAAAGAGCTGTTGTGTGATTGACTGTACAAATAGATTTAACAAGAAATCGGAGCTCTCTTTTTTACAGACTTCTGAAACATAAAGAAAAGAGAGGCAAATGGAGGGAGAACAAATGTTTTTAAAAGTTTAAGAAAAGGTTTATTTATTAACTTTATAATTTTTAATAAAAGGGTTAAGAATTGTTGCTGGGTATTAAGAAAATGAAACAAAAGTTTTTGTTTTTTTTTATTTAACAAAAGGAATATTTAACCTGATAAAGAATAGGAAAATAAATGTTGCAATTTTTTTTTTTTTGTAATAAAATTTTCTTCATTGAAAATTGAAAAAAAAAATCCTGGGAAAAAGAAATCGTGAAGTGGGTGAATCATTAAATGCCGACTATACAGTATTTGGAATAAAACCCCTTGGCGTGTTGTTAGAGCAAAATAATCAATGAAGGTGTGCTGTGGCATGACCCAAGATGAAGTGGAGTTACGGTTATTGGCTCAAAGTTGATGTACAGGGTCTTGCAAAAGTATTCATCCCCCTTGGTGTTTGTCTTGTTTTGTCGCGTTACAAGCTGGAATTAAAATGGATTTTTGGAGGGTTAGCACCATTTGATTTACACAACATGCCGACCGCTTTAAAGGTGCAAACTATTTTATTGTGACACAAGCAGTAATTTAAGATGAAAAAAGAACAGAAATCTGGAGTGTGCATAAGTATTCACCCCTCAAAGTCAATACTTTGTAGAGCCACCTTTTGCTGCAGTTACGGCTGCAAGGGGGATGAATACTTTTGCAAGACACTGTATGTTCCTAAATATGCTTTATGTAAACAGAACTGTGCCAAAGTGTTAAGCATTGAAAAAAAAAACAGCTGGAACGTATGAATTACTCCATTGCGCAGTAAACATTTTGAACAAAACCAAATCAAATCATAATTTGTCTTTGTGTTTAAAATGGTCTAATTTAACTTGGGTACAATCTGCAGGACAAAAACAATCCCAGATATCCTTGATGACGTCCGTTACTTAGCAGAATACAAACATATCTTCCGAGCACTGAATTTTTAAAAAGAATTATGTTGGAAAGAAAAAAAAAAAAGACTTTCGAGACTTTGAGACAAAACCAGCATGTAAGACTAATTTAATCTTAAAATATTGCGTTCCTAAGACGTTTACACAGTGCTGGATTTTTCGGTTGGCCATGGCACGTGTGTGTGTGTGTGTGTGTGTGTGTGTGTGTGTGTGAGAGAGAGAGTGTGTGAGTGTACCCATCATGTTGGAGAAGGAAAACTCCTACACCCTGCAGAGAGGAAGTGGAGAGTCTCACATGGCTTTGAAGGAGTGTGTGACAGTTCCCGTGGTGCAATCTGCTGCGTAATCTGGAATGTGTTTGTGAATGTGTTTATCTCTCTGCAATACGCTGTTCTCTGGGAACTGTGTGTATTCTTGTTTTAATGAGCTGCTGTGAGGATTGGCACTTACCTGTGTGTGTGTGTGTGTGTGTGTGTGTGTGTGTGTGTGTGTGTGTGGTTCGTGCTCATGCTGAATGGACAAACTGTTCTAATGTAAAAATACATTCATTCATCTGGTTAGTGTTAAACTTCTTGCCTTGTATGGAAATGTTAAAGAGAATGATAATTCTTCATCTTGCAGTATGACTTGAGCACAGTTGACAATATTATCATGATTAAATATCCAAAATGAATGATCATATTGCTGAAAAATGATTCTTCAGTCAGAGCGCCAAGCTCTTACATTTTCAAATGTTCACGAATGAATGGATTGCAGGTTTTTTTTTTAAATAACGACTTTTGATAATGATTGATTTTTTAAGAAGAAGAAGAAATCTTTATTTGTCACATTCACACTCAAGCACAGTGAAATTCACCCTCTGCATTTTATCCATCTGAAGCAGTGAAAACACACACACACATACCCAGAGCAGTGGGCAGCCAGGGAGCTAGCAGCAGCCAGGGAGCAGTTGGAGGTAGGTGCCTTGCTCAAGGGTACTTCAGCCCAAGGCTGCCCCATGTTAACCTAACCTGCATGTCTTTGGACTGTGGGGGAAACCGGAGCACCTGGAGGAAACCCACGCAGACACGGGGAGAACATGCAAACTCCACACAGAAAGGCCCCCGTCGGCCGCTGGGCTTGAACCCAGAACCTTCTTGCTGCGAGGCGACAGTGCTAACCACTACACCACCATGTCGCCCAGTTTTTATCTACCACTGGCCAAAACGCCCGAAGGGGGATTATGTCGTGGCGATGTCTGTCCATCCCGGGAAACTTCCGAAATCAACTCCTCTCACAATTTTTGAAGGAATTTCATGAAACTTGACAGGATTCTTTGATATACATCGGTAATACGCATATTGCAATTTCATTCAATTCAGTCGCATGTTACCAGAGTTATGGCCTAGTTGCCAGCGGGGGATATTGTGCTCTCAGAGTACTCTTGTTTTTTTTTTTTTTTTTGCTTTTGTGCTTATTTACAAAAAATGATGTCAAGGTAAAAATAAGTCTCGCAAAACTCACACTTTCACGTTGTTCTACTTTATATTTAAACCCAAATTAATAATTACATACTACCCTTTTATTTACTTTCGGCTTTGGCTCTTTTTTTATTTTAATTAACTTGACTCATGAGCAAAGTGTAGATAGCAGCAAGTGAAGAGAAAGGAAGCCTCTCAGCATGACTCAGTGCTTAGTACTCCGTACTCGCAGGAATGAATTACCTAGCTAGCTGGTGCTAGCTTACCAGGCTCTCAAGGGCTTCGGGCCAGCATACCTCCCAGAGTCTGATCTGCCCCTACACACCAGTCAGATCCCTACTCTCCGTTACTACTGGTCGCCTGGCCCCAACTCCCCCCTCTCTGCTTCTGCCCAACCCGCTCAAGACCGCTGTCTGTCCTGGTTCCCCGTTGGTAGAATGGCCTTCCCGTTGAGGTCAGAACTGCAGACTCCCTGACCACCTTCAAGCGCAGACCGAAGACTCACCTCTTCAGGCTGCACCACTCTCCTTCTTCCCTGCCCACTGTGAATCAGTCTAGACCAATCCGGGCTGTGTACTGTCTAGCCTGGGGTTAGCTGTTGGAGTTCTCTATTTAGTTGTACTTTGTATGTTTGGTTTGTTTCCTTGGCCGTTTAAATATTGGTAACATCAACAGAATATTACACTAGGTATTGGGGTCACCTGTTCATTTGGCACGAGAACTTTCTTGCCTAAAAGTTCAGCACTTCGTGTACCTGACTTTTGCACTTGTTGTACGTCGCTTTGGATGAGAGCCTCTGCTCAATGCCATAATGTAATGAATTGCTCTCAGGTAACATCTTCACTGTCCACTCACGGATACTTGTTAAAATATTCTCTCATTTTTAAATACATTTTTTTCATAATAAATGTTGCATTAATGTAGGACATCATGTCGCATCACACAACATGTTGATGTGTGGGAATACTATCGGTTTGCTGGGATTTGAATAAAATATATTGGTGTAAGGTTTTGGCGTCATGGTGGTGTAGTGGTTACCACTGTCGCCTCACTGCAGGAAGGTCCGGGTTCAAGCCCAGTGGCCGGCGAGGGCCTTTCTGTGCGGAGTTTGCATGTTCTCCCCGTGTCCGCGTGGGTTTCCTCCGGGTGCTCCGGTTTCCCCCACAGTCCAAAGACATGCAGGTTAGGTTAACTGGTGACTCTAAATTGACCGTAGGTGTGAATGTGAGTGTGAATGGTTGTTTGTCTCTGTTGCCCCTTTTCCACCAAAGCAGTTCCAGGGCTGGTTCGGGGCCAGTGCTTAGTTTGGAACCGAGTTTTCTGTTTCCACTGACAAAGAACTGGCTCTGGGGCCAGAAAAACCGGTTCCAGGCTAGCACCAACTCTCTGCTGGGCCAGAGGAAAGAACCGCTTACGTCAGCGGGGGGGGGCAGAGTTGTTAAGACCAACAACAATAACAAGACCGCGAAAGATCGCCATTTTTAAGCGACGAGAAGCAGCAGCTGTACAAACGTGAAGTCATCCATTATTATTATTATTGTTGTTGTTGTTGCTGCTGCTTCTTCCGTGTTGTTTTTGCTTCGATATTCGCGCCAAGGTTTATGCAAACGTAGCGACGTAACTGACGTATACAGCGACGTAATGACGTATACAATGACGTAACTGACGTATACAGCGACGTAATGATGTGACTTCACTTAGCACCACGAGCTATGGAAAAGCAAACTGGTTCTCAGCTGGCTCGCAAGTTGAACAATTTGTGAACCAGCACTGGCCCCGAACCAGCCCTGGAACTGATTTGGTGGAAAAGGGGTGTGTGTGTCAGCCCTGTGATGATCTGGCGACTTGTCCAGGGTGTACCCCGCCTCTCGCCCATAGTCAGCCGCGACCCTGCACAGGATAAGTGGTTACGGATAAGGGATAGGACTGATTTTCTGGCAAATAGACAAAAAAATGATGGAAAAATTAGGTTTTGACCAAAAGTAGGTATGTTTTTCTGCATATAACATTCTTCAACTCAGAGGAGCTCTTTAATATCACCCAAAAACACTATCGTCAATAGTGTGTCAAATGAGACACAAGTGTGTGACTCCAGTAAGTCCCCTTTGATTGTAAGTCTTACCCTGACTAGCGCAATAAATATTAAACTCCGAAAATGGTAATTATCAGCAACCTGAAAACTGTTACTGTAAATAAACTGGTTCTGAAACATTACTACTACTTCTTCTATGAAATCATCATTTAAACTTCTGTTTATTTCCTTTGCAATATAATTCTCCCCATTGTGTTTTCCTTTTTCCCTGCGGGCTTGCAAAATGCTGACCGAGCTCCTCTGTCGCTCCTTTATGCAAATGAATCTCAGACGCACGTGTATTATTGGCTTAGCAGCATTGTGTGTCACGTGTGTAATTACAGAGCTCTTGCTTCAGCTGTCGCCGCTGGACAGCGCGAGAACCTCACACACACACACACACACACACACACACACACACACACACACACACTCCGTCAGAGCTAGGAACACATTGCGTCACGCCAAATGTTAAAAAATGCATGACGCTGGGCTCATTTGCATACCTTAGCATACGAGCTGTTGAGACTCACATATGCGGCATGTAGCAATTAAATGCCTGTCATTTGTCTAGTGAAAACGTGTCTTACGCGATAATTGTGTTGTAATTGCTACTACAGAGGTGCTGTGAGGGATCTTTGTAGGTCTGGGGCGAGTCATGCTGTGCGTGGGCGGGGGTGGGCTTGTAAAAGTGTGAAACGGAACATGAAAAAGAGACAGGGAGAGGGAAAGCCCAGAGCAGTTCTAACATCTGTGCCCAACTTTAACCGCCACCCCAAATCCACCCCCTCGTACTCATGTACACACACACACACACACACACACACACACACTAATTACTGAACTGTGGTTTTCACCCAAGTGTTCTCAGTTATATGTACCTGAAAGGAAATCTTCATCTCATGCCCACACCCACCACTGCTTACACACTCACACGCACCTCACACACACTCGCACCTCACACACCCTCTCTACACCCATTGCCTTGCAGCTAGGCAGTATATACTGTTTTCACACTGGACAAAGTAAAACCTCCCATAGACATGTGTGTTAAAGTCGTTTTTGATGAAGTTAATGACTGCTTCGTTGGCCAGCATGAACAAAGCCCTTCATATCTCTTGAATTGAATATCTGAAATGGCTAATGCTAATCGAGTTCTTCATTAAGTTCACATTTAGCTCTTTATTTAGTCCACATTAACTTTGCATTCATAATTTTGTATCCCACTGGAGGAAATGGACTCCGACAAATGTAATGCCTGCCCTTCTGTCGTACAACATCCTTGTGTTTTCTACTTCCAAGTGCAAACGCTCCGAATGGAATATTCATTCAAGCAAACAGACATGTTTCTGAGTGTTATCAAGTCTGCGTGTGTTTTTACACACACATACACAAAGTAAATGAGGGTCTATCAGTGTTGTGCAAGTTCACACTTTTTTTGAACTAGTTCAAGTTCAGTTGAAACATGTTAAAAGTGAACTGTTCACATTCATAGTTCACAGTTTTAATTCTGAACTAGTTCAAAGTTCAGTTCATTTTACTTTTAGGCGGGATATGAAAATAAAGACTAAAATCATATGCTACATTCTAGCTCAAAACTACTCACATCTCATCTCATTATCTCTAGCCGCTTTATCCTGTTCTACAGGGTCGCAGGCAAGCTGGAGCCTATCCCAGCTGACTACGGGCAAAAGGCGGGGTACACCCTGGACAAGTCGCCAGGTCATCACAGGGCTGACACATAGACACAGACAACCATTCACACTCACATTCACACCTACGGTCAATTTAGAGTCACCAGTTAACCTAACCTGCATGTCTTTGGACTGTGGGGGAAACCGGAGCACCCGGAGGAAACCCACACGGACACGGGGAGAACATGCAAACTCTGCACAGAAAGGCCCTCGCCGGCCACGGGGATCGAACCCGGACCCTCTTGTGAGGCGACAGCGCTAACCACTACACCACCGTGCCGCCCACTACTCACATATTATAGATATTATATTCTATCACACAAAATGGAAGTTATTGTACATACTATATATGGAAAAAAGGACAAAATATTTTGATTTCTTCACTGACTCAACCACTGCACCAAAACGTTACACGTGACTTCAAACAAATGCTTTCAGTTTCACCTAACAGTAACTTCTAATAAACGACAACTAGACTTCCTCATAAATGTGTGTGTTTCTAAAAAGATGACTGCCAATATGTATATACACTGAAGGAGTGCTATTTTAAGATCCATATCAACAGCATTGACCATATCAACCATATTGATCAGACAGAGGGATGCATGCTCAAGGGCTTTTTATTTCTCAAAATACAAAACAGCAAAACTTCAGATAGCCTCATTCTTCAGTACACATCTGTGTATGCACACAACAATCAAATTTCTAAAATTATTTGGCATTGTACTCATCTGTGTTCTCCGTGCCACTACTTGAACTTTCACTGGCCATGTTGCTGTGAGTGTGCGCTGGCTGTGGTGTGCGTGCTGTCTGCTGCCTGTAGCTAGGGAACGCTGGGTTACGCCTACTCTGCTCTGCTGCATCATGGGTAATGTAGTATGGCGCCAAATCATAGAGCCATCCACTATCTCCGGCTTCACACTACGTTATCCATGATGCATTGCACATACGCGGCACCTCAGGGCAGTGAGTGACAACAACATCGGACTGACAGTGAAGTAGTAGAACGTAAAATATCTTGCAAGTAGACGTGCCACTCGATTCATCAGGTTTCATGTTTCGTTCATCTTCATGTTTGTCGTTCATGTCGCATAATTTGAACGAATTCACGTTCAAGTTCTTTCATTACGAAGTTGTTGCGTTCAGTTCAAAGTTCATGGAAAAACGAGCGTGTTCAGTGAACGCGTTCTTTTGAACGCGTTCATGCACAACACTGGGGTCTATATATACTGTATGTTGGATGATCGCCAGCCTGGGCTAAAGTATTTAAAGGTTCTGACCGCAAAGGTGAATTCTGGGCAAAATGTTTGTGGGTGGCAAGAAGGTTCCGGGTTCGAACCCAGCGGCCAGTGAGGGCCTTTCTGTGCGGAGTTTGCATGTTCTCCCCGTGTCTGTGTGGGTTTCCTCCGGGTGCTCCGGTTTACCCCACAGTCCAAAGACATGCAGTTAGGTTAACATGGGGCGGCCTTGGGCTGAGGTGCCCTTGAGCAAGGTACCGAACCCCTGACTGCTCCCCGGGTGCTCTGGTGTGGCTGCCCACTGCTCTGTGTGTGTGTGTGTGTGTTCACTGCTTCAGATGGGTTAAATACAGAGGATGAATTTCACTGTGCTTGAAGTGTGCATGTGACGAATAAAGGTTTCTTCTTCTTCTATTGCTGTTGGAGTTTTGAGATGTTTCACTGCTACACACACACACACACACCTTGTATCCTGTGTGTAAATGTTTTGCTGAGATAAAAAGTGTCCCGCATTTTACGATCCTGGAGATTGCCGAAGTAAGTGAGCAACAATATCATGTGACCACCGTGGGGCGTGTCTGACCTACTTTTAACCAAAACAAGTCAGCATGGTGGACTTCGCTCTCCCATCAGCGGGAAAGGAAAGGAAAGCCTGCCTAGTGAGTGCAATTGCAAGATAGCGCAAGGTTAGATGGCGTGTCATTTTTCTGGACAGATAACTAAATCATTCTAACTAGCGCTTAGCTATCTTAGCCTTAAGGCCAATTTATGCTGACAACCCAGTCCTTGCAGATAGCGTTGCAGACAGTGTCTGCGTAGCCCCCCCACCTTCGCAGACGCTCTGCGCGCACCTCCCAAAAATTGTGACCACCGCAGAAGCCTCGCAGACAGCGCCACAGACAAGAGGGCTCTGATTGGTCCACTCTACATCCGCTGTACACGCACTTCCGCTTCCCTACTTTCCCGGTTTGGTTTGTTTTCACGACCGGCATTTTTAAAAACACGAGCGAAGATGGAGCAGCACGAAGAGCGGTTGATTGAGGAAGTACGTACATCTATACGACTCCAGTTCTAGTCATTATATAAAAAAAAAAGTTCTAGTCATTATAAGTAACCGGAGGATAAACACTCCACTAACCACATCCACCAACTACTCCTAGCGACTTCGTGCCCCCTTGCGTTGTGCCGGTGAATAACATCGCGCACGCCTATTACTCCCCGCTCAACGATAAATTACAACTGTCTGCGAAAAGCTATCTGCGAAAGCCTTGTCGCAAGAGCATGCAGAGGCCTTTAGAATGCATGGGCTCGACTCCACAGTAGCGAGTATGGAGTTACACACCAATGTTTTGATCTTACAGAGAAAGAGACGATAACACAAAAGCAGTCACAGAGAAAATATATATTTGTCTTTTGTTTTGCGGATCTGTTCACGAATGTCAACCACAAATTACATCCCTGCGACTCAGAACTCTCCGAGGTCGATGCAGTGTCACGATGTTTTCCGCGCATCGCCATCTTGGTGTGACACAGTTCCATAGTTATGCTAATTAAAGTTCCTCACGTTCGGCTGTTTCCGTAGGGCTGTACTGTTTACCTCAAGAGGGAGGAAAACGGTTCCAAAACGGAGAAAAGCGACCCTCAGGACATCAAAATGATCACATCTCGTCCGTATGATGATGTTTTTGCGAGACATAGGAAAATGTTATGCACAATAAGAAATTAAAAAAAAAAATTACATTTCAGACTTTGCAGTCAGCACCTTTAGCTAATGTTAGTAGGTTGGTGTTGTCACTGATGATGGTCCAGTTTTCTTTCATTGCTTCAATGAAACGTCAGGTTTGTCATCAAAAGTAGAATAACCATTAGGTATTAATATTTTTTTATGTAATTATGGACGAACAATTAGTGAAAACTTGGAGAACTATTTTCAAAAAAAAAACCTTGCCATAGGTGTTGGTGTAGGTCTGATGAACAGCTCCAGCTTGACTCCATCTAATGATGTGCTCCAGCTCCAGAGGCTTGTGGGCGAGCTGAATGTTCTCTACCCTTCATTTCAGGAAGGCAGTGAGAGGGCAGACAGTCAGTAATCACTGGTCACCTGCGTCATGAGAATGGCATTGGTGATGATAATGGTGGTGGAAATGATCAGGATGATGGTGATGATGACAGGAGATGAGATATTTTTTAATTAGGTTTTTGGTCTGTCCATGTGGAGACGTGACCACCTGGAGCTTGATCTCTCTTTTGACGGAAAAGCCTCAGCATGCAGTCAACGTTGAAACTTTGCCATGAGTCACAGCATAAGGGTATCAACCTTAACTCTGACTGTGTGGGTATATGGTTGTGTGTGTGTGAGAGAGAGAGAGAAAGTGAAAGAGAGAAAGAGCGATCATGGTTCATTACCCCGAAATGTGTTTCACGGTTGATTTGTCTCAGCATTTCTGAGGGAGTGAATCGGGATTTCACTTAGACAGGTGCTCCTTTTGGTTGGAAGTGCACCCTCGTTTCCCACCTACTCGGCTTCCATATGACTCACTGGGAGTTTGAATGGATGTCACACTCTTATCTCAGCCTCAAGAAAACCTTCACCTTAAATGAGTATTCAATTTTGATGGTAAATTAACGTCGCTTCATAATTAGTTAGGTGTAAACACAATTTTTCTTAAACTTTATCTCAAGTTATGGTCTGTTACTCTGCATAAAACCTTTCCGACATCATCTCTCTGGCTCAACAAGGTTCCTCAAGGCCCACTGAAGAACTTTTCATGAACATGAACTCAAAACGTCCAGGAAAGACATCAGTAGTGGCAATGTTCTATGAATTACCTTAATTTATTTATTCTGTTGGTTTTGTTCTGTTGAATCTCTCTTGATTTCAGATTTCAGACTGGGATATTTTGTCATGTCTCAGCAGGAAAGCCTCCAGAATCTGTTGTGCCTTGTATTTGTCCCCCCACCCCCCCCAAGTCTCATAGGGAACACCGTGGTTTTATTCTGAAGTGGGTGAGACGCTTTTCTGAAAACGCGCAAGATTTTCATTATTGTAGAAACATTAGCACTGAAGGTGCACATGATTTCAGCTCCCAACACATCTAACATGCATATAAACAGGTTTTACCACAAATTGTTAAGAGTAGCGTAGAATAAAAGTTTGTATACCCCAGACAAAAAGCATAAAAGGAGTAAATAAAAGAAATAACAAAAAAAATCCCGAAATATCAGTTTGTATTTCCTATTCTGAATGTCATGTAAACATATTTCTACGTCCATCGCTTTGTCTTATGCATCTTCTGAGCAGCCTTGTGATCCAGCGTGTGTTCCTGCGTCACTAACAGTGTTCCGGATCCACTGCAGCACTGATCAGGATCGATCAGTTCTTGAAGATGAATGAATGAATGAATGAATGAATGTTGGCAAGAGAAAGAATGATCTGAATTGGCATCTTGTTGCAAAATGTACACACATTTCATTTTTAAGGCTTGGAATTCTTCTTAGTTGTACAGTAGATAAGCTGCTTTTTCCCTGTTTCTATTCCGAAACCATGGGGGCGTGCAAACTTTTGCCCTTCAGCTGTATAAACAGTACATTCAGTGCCTGAAATTTGAATTCAGTTATTCAGACTGATGGAAACCTTTGCATATCATTATAACTAAGAGGCTCTTTAGTTATCTTTTTCATGATATAGTGTATGACATTTATTTATTCATTTTTAATAGAAGGTAGGCTAGTTTAACAATTTCCCCTACAACCTATAGCTTACTAAAAGCTGGGAGGAAAAGTGAATTTAAAAAAAAAGTGGAATTACAATGCTAAAAGTAGAGTATATTCGTTTATCTGTCTATCTATCTACTCATAAGAACCTTTTGAAATAGTCTTTTCTCTTTACTTTTAACATTTTCTCAGTGGGCGGCACGGTGGTGTAGTGGTTAGCGCTGTCGCCTCACAGCAAGAAGGTCCTGGGTTCGAGCCCCGGGGCCGGCGAGGGCCTTTCTGTGTGGAGTTTGCATGTTCTCCCCGTGTCTGCGTGGGTTTCCTCCGGGTACTCCGGTTTCCCCCACAGTCCAAAGACATGCAGGTTAGGTTAACTGGTGACTCTAAATTGACCGTAGGTGTGAATGTGAGTGTGAATGGTTGTCTGTGTCTATGTGTCAGCCCTGTGATGACCTGGCGACTTGTCCAGGGTGTACCCCGCCTTTCGCCCGTAGTCAGCTGGGATAGGCTCCAGCTTGCCTGCGACCCTGTAGAAGGATAAAGCGGCTAGAGATGATGAGATGAGATGAGATTTTCTCAGTGGCTATTGTGTTCATCAAGCTGCTTTGCTAATCTTTGCTTGCTAGCACTGCTCTGCACATAAAACAAACCTATAAACTAACAACTGCAGAGGGAAACCAAGTCATAAGGCAAAACCAGACAAATGTAGAGCAGATAATTAATATATGTTATTTACTAGCTGGGAGGTCCGTATCGTGAAATACCGTGACCGAGGTCTTGAAAGTACTGAGCGAGGCCCTCTGGGACGAGGTCAGTATTCAAGGCCGAGGTCACGGTATTTCACCATACGGACCGACCTTAAGCTGGTAAATAATATATATATATTTTTTTTCTTTACCAAATTCTAACAGAAAACGAGAGCGCCCGAAAGGGAAAACCGAGGCGAGCCGCCATTATGAATCCTCATTCACGGCTGTAATGCAAATGGCTTCCTCCTCGGTATACAAGTGCACTTCCATGGCAGGAAAAAAACCCTACATTTTGCCGCCTATGTAGTCCCCTATTTATACAAAATTGAGTCATTCAGGATTCAGCCATGTTTTGCTCGGTGTTAGCAAGTGAGAGGTTTTTAGCTTTCTCCTGAAATGTTTTTTTTTAAATTTTGTCTTCCTCAGGGTAGTAAAACTCGCTTTCAATGTGAACACTGTCGTTATCACTGTCCATGATGTAAAATCAGTGCTTAATTTGTGAAGTGGGAGGTCCCGGAACGCAGGAGGTGGGTGGGTCCGGCGACTCAAAAAAAAAAAAAAAGGCGGGGGGCGGTTTACTATAACTTTACGCGCACACGCCTATTGCGTGACATGTATTGCAACAGCACCAGTTATCAAATCCTGGACAACAATGGACAACGCTCAGAATGTTCTCCAAACAGGCACTCAAGTTCACTCTCGCTCTCCACACATGCGTTAAGGCAGGGGTCAGGAACCTTTTTGGCTGAGAGAGCCATGAAAGCCACATATTTTCAAATACATTTTCGTGAGAGCCATATATAAAAAGTGACGCTGAATACAACTAAAATGCATTTTTACGTATGACCAACAATTTGAGTGTAATATATTCTTTTTCATAATAAAGAGGCTCTTGACATGCCGTCTTCCTCCTGTCCCCCGCTGAATATTTTGACACAAACGTAGCTTGGCGTGTTTCGAAGTGCCGCTTTATTTCATTGTTTCATCGATGCAATCTTGTCATTGTATAGGCCTATTGGACACAAAGCAGAACCCTCTCACCCCACAAAGGCGAATTCCTCTGTCCATTCCTGTTGAAATGTACGGTAGCCTACCAGTCACCTTTTTTCCCTTTTTGCCATGTTCTTTGTCAAAAGGCTTTGCTTTGCGGTTGGTGCGCTAACACTTCTAGCTTCACCGCCATCATCATTCTTCTCGTCTTCTTTTTGATCGTTCCTGCGGACTGGTACACTTGCAGCAGGTGCTGGTGCAGTGTCACTGTGTCCAACGTCGTCCATTTTAGGTCGTTTAGGATCCGGCTGTCCTGGGACTTTGAAAAATTTTAGTAAGCTTTCTTGTTTTTTTGCCATTTTTTCCACAGCACAAGCTAACGGGTACAAAAAACCTGGTGTTCTATTGAGCGGAAGTATACACCCCATGTCCCCCCCCCTTCCCCTTTCGCATACTGTAGATTTTGTGGATGTCATAGGAGAGAAATCAACAACAGATATCAAAATCAAAACCGAACACTAAAAAATTCTTATTCACTTATTTATTTAATTTATTGTTTGATTTTTTTCCCTTTGTGATGGTCATGGAGGTGATCTGATCCATTTAAATAGCTGCCGGAACACCGAATGAAATGAAAATAGCTGCCGGATCCGACGATGGAGGTTACGGATCTTGTTCCGTCATGTTCCGGCTCAAATTAAGCCCTGTGTAAAATTAATGCTATTTTGAATCCTCATTCATGGCTGTAATCCAAATGGCTTCCTCCTCGGTATACAAGTGCACTTCCATGGCAGAAAAAAAAAACACTACATTTTGCCGCCTATGTAGTCCCCTATTTATACAAATAGGAATCATTCAGGATTCAGCCATGTTTTTGCTCGGCGTTAGCAAGTTAGAGGTTTATAGCTTTCTCCTGAAATGTTTTCTTTTATTTTGTCTTCTTCAGGGCAGTAAAACTCGCTTTCGCTGTGAACACTGTCGTTATCACTATCCATGCTGTAAAATAATGCTATTTTCCTGAGAAATGCTGGCAAAAAGTTATAAGATTTTTGATAACCTTATAAATAAATCTTATTAAAAAATGATAAATGTTGACAAAAAAATTCGACTATGTTTGTTGTTGTTGTGAACGAGTGAATCGCCAGAGGTCCGTAACTGGGGTCCGTACCATAGGATACAGACCCGCTCGCCAGCCAATCAGAGCGCAGGATTTGATGGAAACCGCACTGCGAAAAAAATAAATGAGGTTAATCACATTGACACCAGTCAGCAGATTACTGATAGTGTGAGGATAATTATTTATGTATTATATAATCTTTAGCAGCAATGCTAACTAACTACTGAAGCACAGTTGCTAGCTCTGTAAGAGCTTTAATACCAAAAAGCAATGTTAATTTCACTTCAGTTTCCTGTACGTCACAAGCAGACTGGTCATTGTTTGCTTCAAAACAGCAACTCTGTGGGAAAAAAATTATAACTCTGGAAAAAATGAAAAAGAAAAAGATAACTCTTCCAGACAGCCCTGATTAGCCATGTTTAATTAGCGGTTTGATCTTTTTTTGTATCACACTGCCTTTATTTGCAATACAAAACAAGTGCAGTAGCAATGTGTAAACTTTTTTATGAATATTTTATCTCATCTCATCTCATTATCTGTAGCCGCTTTATCCTTCTACAGGGTCGCTGGCAAGCTGGAGCCTATCCCAGCTGACTACGGGCGAAAGGCGGGGTACACCCTGGACAAGTCGCCAGGTCATCACAGGGCTGACATATAGACACAGACAACCATTCACACTCACATTCACACCTACGGTCAATTTAGAGTCACCAGTTAACCTAACCTGCATGTCTGTGGACTGTGGGGGAAACCGGAGCACCCGGAGGAAACCCACGCGGACACAGGGGGAACATGCAAACTCCGCACAGAAAGGCCCTCACTGGCCACGGGGCTCGAACCCGGACCTTCTTGCTGTGAGGCGACAGCGCTAACCACTACACCACCGTGCCACCCTGAATATTTTATATAATAAATAAAGTTTCCGAGGTGGACCGTTTTCCATTTTGAATGAGCAGAGGTGGACAGTAACGAAGTACATTTACTTGAGTACACTTTTTGAGTATCTGTACTTTACTTGAGTATTATTTTTTTGGCAACTTATGACTTTAACTTCACTACATTTGAAAGACAAATATCGTACTTTTCACTCCACTACATTTCTATCAAGGTCCTCGTTACTCGTTGCTATGAAGCAGCTTTGAAAGTGGATGTTTTTTCTTTTCTTTTCTAAAACGTGATGGTTTTTTCGCAGGTGACACTGAGACAGCCGATCAGTAATCACTAGAGTCACGTCACGTCCATAGACTATAAAATCAAGATCAGTGATTTCTCAGCAGCATTATTTAACACGATCAATTGACAGCAGAATGGGAGGAGGCGGTTCTTCTGGGGAATGAATGCACATGCCCATGGCCATATGTAGAACCCATGTTTCAGTTTTCTGAAAGGAATAAATATTTGTTTCGTTTTAAATGTTTGCTTTGTTTGTCTAAAACGGACCACATCACGGCCTACAAAAACTGACTGTCCAACCTGCAGAAGCATATTGATGGATGTAAACGTTTTATTCCAAGAGAAAGCTTGCAGTGAAGTTGTCTTTGCTTTTAGAGCTAGCGATAACGTTGCAATAGCTATGCAGTCTGGTTAGTCAAATGACTTTCTATGGATTTGCCCACCAAGTAGCCATCGCCTTGTCCACGGCTAATGTTAACACATAGCTAGTTAACTTGGACACTGTTAGTTAGCACGTAAAAACGGAGTTACGCTAACATGAATAACATTAACTTATCTGAAGTGCTTTCAAATGAACAGAATGTAGAAATCTTTCTTTTCTAGTAGCGTTCGCTACCCAATATGATTTCAAGTTTGAAAAGAGTTTGCTAGCATGTCAGGTGGAGCTTCACTGATTAGCTAGCTTTACATTAAACCACCATGATTCCACAGGCAGGTTCATAATGTGCATGAATACATACACTTGCGCATGCACGCTCACACACGAACTGTGAGATGGACAGTATTGTACTAGTCAGTCACAACAAACTGTTGGAATTTTTTGTTTTGATGTCAGACGATGGTCTTGCATTTTTGTCGTCTTGTTTAAAGCAGTGCTGCTGTTGGGCAGTTATTAAGCTGGAGGTGTGGACCTGGGTTTTAAGCAGGTTGGATTGTCCCTTTTTTTTCCTGAGCAAGCTGCATTTACAGCTATTCACTGTCTTCCTGATTAACATACACTACCGTTCAAAAGTTTGGGGTCACCCAGACAATTTTGTGTTTTCCATGAAAAGTCACACTTTTATTTACCACCATAAGTTGTAAAATGAATAGAAAATATAGTCAAGACATTTTTCTGGCCATTTTGAGCATTTAATCGACCCCACAAATGTGATGCTCCAGAAACTCAATCTGCTCAAAGGAAGGTCAGTTTTATAGCTTCTCTAAAGAGCTCAACTGTTTTCAGCTGTGCTAACATGATTGTACAAGGGTTTTCTAATCATCCATTAGCCTTCTGAGGCAATGAGCAAACACATTGTACCATTAGAACACTGGAGTGAGAGTTGCTGGAAATGGGCCTCTATACACCTATGGAGATATTGCACCAAAAACCAGACATTTGCAGCTAGAATAGTCATTTACCACATTAGCAATGTATAGAGTGGATTTCTGATTAGTTTAAAGTGATCGTCATTGAAAAGAACAGTGCTTTTCTTTCAAAAATAAGGACATTTCAAAGTGACCCCAAACTTTTGAACAGTAGTGTACGTGTGTGCACGCACTGCCAGAGCCGGGTCAGAACCCTACCATGCTGCTTTGTGGGTGGAGAGCAGTGTTTACAATTAAAAAACAAATGAAAATGACAATGGTTCTTTTTCAGTTCAGTTGTGTTTCATTTTGTAACATTCTACCAGGTGTTTATTCTATAAGTTCTACAAGTTAGTCAGTAAATCCAGTCGGTTGCTTCAGAGGCATTAGGTTTTGTAAGCGTTGTGGCAATAATACAACGATGCGTCGACAGAAAATGTACTTTTAATACTTAAGTATTTTTAAAAGCAAGTACTTCAGTACTTTAACTTTAAGTAAAAATTTGACTGGACAACTTTCACTTGTATTGGAGTAACATTTGACCAGTGGGATCTGTACTTTCACTTAAGTAATGAACTTGGGTACCATGTCCACCTCTGTGAACGAGACAGGTAAGGGCAGATGCATGAGCACCAGTGTGTGAAGTGTGAATTAATAGCTGTAGCAACACGAAGGAAAGAAGATGGAGAAAACATAACTTCAGACTGAAAGTATGAAAAGTAGCTTTTATTTCCTGTTTATACCGAGGCACTGCTGGCCTTGACCATGCTAATTCTCTCATTCTGCTAATTCTTCTGTCTTTCGACTGGCCTATTATGAGCACGAATTTAAGCCGTAATTATTCCATTCGGCCTTTTACCGGATGGAAGGAGTCAGTTTTTCTGTTTTGCTTCACATGTCCTCTTTATTCCATTATTACCACTATTCAGTGTATGATAGTTGGTCTCAGACGTGTTTTTTCCCCGCTTTGAAAAGATATTTATCAGCATCATGGTGAAAGGAGGGATGAAAAATGAGAATAAAGGAGACTAACAGAGTCAGCAGTGGCAATGAACCAGACCGTCAGAAGCCTGGAGTCTGAGTAGGACAGAGATGCAGTTCATATTTCAAAGCAAGCAAAAGATGATCATTATAAGTGTATGAACATGATGTTGCCTTTTTACACTATCCTTTTATTCCTTGCATTTTATTCCTTTCATGACAATTTGCAAAACAAAGAATAAAATAAGCCAACTATTATATTTTTAAACTAGAAGGGCACACTGTAGAATGTATAGATACATACATACAGGGTGCGATTTGTCAAAAAAACAGAAGGGGGATGTTTTTTTTTTTAAATCATGAAACATCACAAAATTAAGGTAACAATAGGCTAACAGCTCAATAACATCCGATGATATCAAATGAATAACACTAAATGAAAACGAACACTAAACCAGAGATAGTAAATTCATCTTCCTATCTCTCTGACTAAATACACGAACACTAACACAACAAAGTTCGCATTGCTTGTCGTGTTGCTGTGATGTTTCTCTCCCTCCGGATTAAATGGACAGTGACTCGAAAATCACTAAAATACATGAATACTAAATGAACAGTTTGCTCTGATGGCACAGTTCACATTGTGCCCAGCTTTCCGATTTAAACTGTTTTTTTTTCTCATCCTTATACTTCCTGTTTCATGGACTGTAACGGATTTGCTTATTTAGTAATTTTAATACAGAATTTACTTTGAAACTATAATCAGACCACGGGCAATTGCTCTAAGACAACGAGGGAGGCTCAGCCTCCTCTAAAAATGACGAACATCGTGTAGGATGAATTGCACTAGGCTTATGTTATAGCCGACCTTATAACATTGCTATTTCAGATCCAGAATCATAGAAATATATGTGCTCAACCCAACTACAGTGCGAAATCATTCTGTTATAACTTTCCCCAGTTCGCCTAATGAGTGCGTGAGTTTTTCCCCCTCGTGACAGCGCGATGCAGCCCAGCCTCAGTGGATTGGGAGCTATGTGCTTGTCAATCTCAAAATGCAAGACGATTATTGGACAAATACTGCGAAAATGCCTGCCCACGGAGTCTCACGGACTCCCAGCCTCAATGGACTTCAACGCCATTTGAGAGCTATGCGCTTTTCAATCTCAAAATGCTCCCCGGTTATTGGACAAATACTGCAAAAATGCCCACCCACGGACTCCGAGCCTCACATAGGAGGGACATGGCAGTTTCTGCGAGGAGACTGGTGATTGGTGAAAGCGGCCGGATATTTTCTTTGATTGACAGCTCGTTTCAACTATAGACAGGCAGCGGTACAGTGTTGCCAGATTGGGCAGTTTTAAGTGCATTTTGGCGGGTTTTGAACATATTTTGGGCTGGATAACGTCAGCAGTATCTGGCAACATCAGTTCAGTCCCATGCGGATTCGCAAGTGCTGTGGTGTATTGTAAGAGATCGGCTTACATTTCGATTTCATTCATTACATACGGTTTCTACCAGCTTTTTTAGTTTGTATATATTTTCATTGTAAATAAAGTGTAAATATAGTGTTGTCAAGTTTGCTATCTTAGTTCCAGAAATTTCGTTTATTTGAGTGACTGAACTTGAACTTGAGGGGGCTAGTCAGCTAGCAAGAAAGCTGCGCATGGATGCCAAGCATTGCTGATTTAATTTTGGTGAAGCCATTTGCCAGTCTTCCTTTCGAGGAAAAAATTAAAATTAAAGAGACCAACGCCTCAAACTGACTTGGTGAAAAAGGTAGGGAATAATACTCGTTCCTTTCAGCTCTCCTGGTACGAGAAAGTGAATTGGCTAACAGCAAGTGACCCACATCAACAACAGTAAATAGGCTACTTTAGTAATATGTCATGGATGGACCAAAAATATAGAATCTATTTAAAATGTTTATGCTGAGTATATTATATTGGAATATATGTTTTTCTTGATATGAATTAAACACAGCTACAATTTTTAAAACATTTTTAAACAAAAACACAGCCGAGGTCAATTTTTAAACATGCCACAATTTTAAAATATAAAATGTTAAAATATACCCCTCCCCCCCAACACCACCATCATGTATATTGGACAGTAGGCTAATGGGCCAAAAGAACCTGTTATTTCACAGTTTGTGACCCTGCCAACAATCAGCCAGATCAGAGGCAAGAGTATGGGCAAAATTGATGTGTTTTTTCTTTTAAAATCTGGAAATATCATAACCGACCAGCCTCCCCTGTTTGAAAGACTACCAGCCGCCACTGAATCAGACACTCCAACGCCCCCCCTAAAAAAAAAAATCGGCCGTGAAAACGGCGGCATCCGCCAAAAGGCGCGCTGTTTGCATCCCTGCATAGAACGCAAAGATATTGTTATTATCTACAATGTATCTATTTGCTGGGGACGTTCGTGAACATCAAAGCTGCCACTTCGGGTCATTTTGAAAGTGAGTGCAATGTAGACCATAGAAAACTGTGTCACGACATGCCTGTCATGTCAACTTTTTTTTGGTTTGTTTGCTTTATTGACGGGGTTGTCCCCGAGGATTTTTTTTCAGCAGAGATAAAAACCAGAGGGGGGGATGATCCCCCCATCCCCCCCAGCAAATCGCACCCAGCATACATACATGCTTACATACATGCTTACATACATACTTTATTTATCCCCAGAGGGAAATTCAAATACCTCCGCCAAGCCATGTATTATCAACATCAAAATCAAATCACTTGAACCTAGGATAATACTAAAGCTGCCCACCAAATTTTATCCAAATCCGTTCACTACTTTTTGAGTTATGTTAGGAACAGACCAAAAAACCAAAACCTGGATCCATGCACATATCCGGATTTGCATCAAAATCTAATCAGTTGTTCCTTGGCCAATGGATCACCTTTCCACCAAATTTCATCAAAATCCGTTCACTAGTTTTTTAGTTATGTTGGGAACAGACAGACAAACAAAGGGAGGCAAAAACATCACCTCCTCCGACAAAGCTGGCAGATATAATTAATTAAATTGTGACATGTCACACTTTTTGCCTGTTTGCAGTTACATTTGTCGTCGTTGTGGAATATCCTTCAGACATCTGCATTTAAAAACTGACTAAATGTTACAATGTGCTAACACTGAAGGCTCCTTTTATAAATGTAAAATAAACATCTCCTTCCAGAAAGCTTCACCTTATCATTGGTGTTCTTTGTAAAACAGCATGTTTTGATCCAATGCAGTGTCTGCCACTCAAGGTTCTGTGCAGTAGAAATGATAAAGTGTGAGTATAAGAACATTATAAGCCTGGGATTTGTCTTGCAGCCTGATTTACTGTCAGAGCTGCTGTTATGTAAGGGATAATGTACAGCGAGACGGTCATCATTGTGAAATAAACACTGACTAGATGATGCAGGAGCCTGATGTAAAGCGGAGGGGTCTTGAATCACCCTGAAGGGGTTTATTAACTACTTATTAACCGAGCATGAAGTCTTTACGGGAAAATATCAGACCGAGGTCTTGACGGTCCGTACAAAAAGACCGACATCTGATATTTTCCCGTAAAGACATAGCCAGCGAGGTTAATAAGGAGTTTATTTTATGGCTTTTTTTTATTTCTAAGATTGAAATAGACAGGCATTATAATGAGGCATGACGCTGCTTTTAGTCTAGGGATGACGAAAACTAAAAAAAATCTTGACCGACCACCGAGCCTTATTAGTCGGTTAAAGTCGGTTAACCTATGAGTTTAAAATTCTAGAATTGGAATTATTAGAATCTATTCTGAATCTAACCGCGAGCATCCGCACATTCAGTCCCAGTCGCTGCCCTCCACTCACATTACCTTTTCTACAGCGCGAAACATTTAGTCAAACGCGGCACTGATGTCGAGGGATTTGTATTGGAGCGGAGGACAAATGGCTCCAGCTTAGAGACAGTTTCAGTTGGCCATGATGGCGTTGAAAATAAAGTGCTAGAAGAAGTACATAACATTCAGTGATGGGAATAACGGCGTTAAAATCAGGGCTTTGAACCGGTTCAAGGAACGAAAACGAAAACCAGGAACTTTTTCTATTTCACATGGAACAGAAACGAAACCAGAAACTTTATTATTTTTTATGTTCCGGAACAGAAACGCTTATTAAAAATAATGGTAACCGGTTAATACCGGTTTTTATTTCATTCCTCAAAGTTTCCGTAGCCTACAAATAAAAAAGTCATTCTTCTCCTGCGCAAGTTTCTATGACCCGCTGGGGTTCACTTCCTGTGTGACGTTCGCTGACTGAATGGAGAGAGCGGGAGGGTGGACTACTATCACGTCTCCACATCTTAAATAAGAGGTAAATATTGCAGTCTATCGTTATTCAAAAACGTCAATTTCAAACACGATATCAATATATTTGTCCACGTTAATGAGAGGCTCGCGAACATTAAATGACGTTAACCTCTGTTAGCCTATCAATGCACTAAACGAATTATCTTTCATTTTTGCCACTTTTTCTGTTTGTGTAGATGGGAAGACATACTGAGAATCCAAATTGCCAACATTTGAAATAATCATTTGTTTTGAATTATTTCTTGTCTTATTTAATGAAGGTTGTAATAGAATTAGCCTACATTTGGCTTAAGCTGGATGAGACAGAGACATAATTTTATAGCCATTTGTTAAACAGCTGACAGGGAACGTAATTAACCGTTCCGGGAACGAAATTTTTTTGTTCTAACCGGTTCGGGAACGTCTATTTAATGGTGGAACCCAAAACCAGAAAGGTTACAATTCCGTTTCTGTTCGGAACGAACCAATAGGAAAAAAATTCTGGTTCAAAGCCCTGGTTAAAATAAAGGCTGTTATAACGCTGGGTAATCTAATTAATTAGCTACAATCGTTATAACGCCATTACCAATATCAACATGCCATTACTGCATGGTATTGAAGTTGCTCTGAAGCCGTCACCGACTTGGCTCACAGACATAAAAGCTGCGTTTGTCACTCCCCCTCCAGACAACGCTGTCATTTCATTCTCTCCCCTTCCCTCCAAAAGTCGGCATCTGCACCTTTAGTTTGTGTGCTAACTGTGCACAGCCATTGGGAATGGGATAGCTGGAGCTGAGCTGATTAGCCGCTAAACTAATATAGCAACTGTCTGATGCTAAGTAACATCAGTGAGTAACCAGGTTTTAGTTCAAATCTTGTGTATTATTATTACGTTGACATTAATATTCACCAGACTAATCAACCATCGACTTCATTCATGCGCCGGGTTCTTGTTTCTTTGATAGTCAAGAATTTCCTTGATGTTACGTACCTGGTAGTAAAATGTAATCCAACACTGAGACTTTTCTTTCGCCGAGTGGCAGCTGTCTTCAACTGGGGCGGGAGGGCGGGACATGACTGAATGGGTGTTTCTGATTTGTCAGCTGTCATCCTTACACCGCATGGCATGCCCCAAGCGTTAACAAACACAGAATTCCAGGTTCTCCGCTCCAAAATCGGCAGCTTCAAAATGATTGATTTTTTTTTTTAACCGACAACCAAAAAAAAAATAACCGGTTGACATTGATTCGGTCAACCATCGGTCAAACGGTCATCGGTTAACATCCCTATTTCAGTCACCGTCATATTTGTAACTTGGTTGAGTCACACATGCAGAATAAACAGCTAGTGGTTTCAAAACTGAATTTCTGTTAGTGGTTAGGGGTTTCTGAATGCTCTTTGTTGCTCATTTCTTGAATAACTCGGTGACCCTTGTTTGTCTTTTGTAGTTTTGGCCGTTTTTGATTCCGTTTTGATTTCCAATCAATCTTTTTTTGTCATTTTGTTTTAGTTTTTTGCCACATTGAAAGCCGGTGCCTTGGAAAGAAAGTCTGGAATCACCCACGGGCATGACGGGAAAATTTTGCTGCCAAGGAACCAATCAGAGTGCACGATTTTACCGGAAGTAGCTCGTGCCATATAATAATGAACAGTTATTCCACGAAATCGAGTTGTACGTGAGTTGATCGCTGACGAAGCACGTGGCGCAGAGTTGTCTATAAGACATGTACGACAAGATTGAGTGGAATAACTGTTTTATTCTATCCACAGTCACTGGATTTTGAGGAACAGCATTTTTATTTTTTGCAAATTCGATAAATGAAAATGTTGTACAAAATGTCTGACAAAATCATTTCCGCTTAGAATCTAATCAAACCGGTGAAATGACAGTAGCAATTTGTGAAAAATGCGATAATAATAACTCTTGAAAAATAAAAAAAGATACATTCTTACCATCAAATACTTTTATTCCATATTTTGTTGCTTTTTTATTTTTGGGGGCTTTTGTTTTTGAGTAGAGTTTTTATTTCGTTCTCGGTTGGTTCAGCAACACGCGCTGCCATTTTGTTTTTCTCTACTCACAGTATATGAGCTGATAGCCTAGAAGTAGCGTAGCCAATCAGATCGTGTGATTGCTCATATCCACTGAATGTGGATAGAATAATTCAGGATAATGACAATCTCGATGTACGTTATCCCACTTATTACACAGCTAATTATCAAAGAAGTCAACAATTTGACACCAAATATCGATTTAAAAATGATTTAATGACATGGTCCATAGCAATGTTTTGTTAATAATAACAGACTGTAGAATGCTGCAGTTGACCAATCAGAATCGAGTATTCAGCAAAGCTCTTATTAATAAAGAATGTTTCATCAACACCTTCTGAGCAGTCACAGTTCAACAGCACTGTGGGATAAATGAAATGAATAATATTAGTTATTACTAGATTCTCCTTAGCAGCTACTGAAATCTGGAATCTAGAAAAAAAAACAAAGCTTATATTGATTATACTGCAAATTATAAAATATATATAAATATAATGACATGAATGCCTACTGTTGACTCTAAATGCAAACTTAGAATCTTATGACACACACATGAGCAAACTTTCGTCCCTTTTAGCAACTGCAATCCCATCTTCACAAGAAAAATCTGAAATATTCTCATCAGCATTAGGATTGTGTTATAGCACTGTCTGCCCTCGACAGGGTTTGGACATTTTGTGCTTCCTTCTGTTCATGAATTGATGGTGCCTCCAAACACATTAATTCTCTGCAGCACAGCGTTATACATCATTACCCTCGTATATATCGAATGGAGCAATCAGAACTGGTCTGGGATCAGTGTTTGTGTGTGGTGTGTTGGGGAGAAGTGCAGGGAGAACTGTTCTCAGATCAGAACGTGGCGTATATAAATAAAGGGAGGCTTGGTGAAAAGCCATAATTCATCCCTGAGATGTAAGGGATATTAAAAAATGAGGGTGAAGAAAAGTGAGCGAGGATAAGATGTTGGCAGGCCATAGTGTTACTGCTTGCTGCAGCGCGTGCACACACACACACACACACACACACACACAAACACTTGTCTTAGCATCTTTGTGAGGACTGTCAACTGACATAACAAGATCAATTGTGAGCTACTGTTCACTAACATATCCCCCCGCTCTCACTTATATCAGAATGCAAGCAATGGAAGGAATAGGACACTTATTATGAATATTGACTTCAACAAATAATGAACCCTGAAACGAGTAAGTAAAGAGCCGTGTTCTCCCCAGGGATTTCAAATAACATCCTGGTAAACCGTCATTTTGAAATAGCATTTTGCTTTTTGAAATAGCATCAAAATCCACCCTACATGTTTCGTAAATACATTCTGTCGGTAAACAGGAAGTCGATGTGCGACAGATCTGAAAACAGTACACACGGTATAGAACCCCAAGCTGAAGCTTAGTACCAAATATCAAGCAGTTGTGATTTGTAGTTGCTGAGAAAAGTGTTACAAAAATTTTGTAAATCCACCCTATATGTTTCGTAACTGCATTCAGTCGGTAAACAGGAAGTCGATGTGCGACAGACCTGAAAATGGTATATACATGGTATAGAACCCCGAGCTGAAGCTCGGTACCAAATATCAAGCAGTTGTGATTTGTAGTTGCTGAGAAAAGTGTTACAAAAATTTTGTAAATCCACACTATATGTTTTGTAAATACATTCAGTCGGTAAACAGGAAGTCAACGTGCGACAGACCTGAAAACGGTATACACTGCAGTGCTCGACAAACCGCATGTCTGATCGTCTGAGACGACTAAAGTTTGTGCAAGGATAACTAAAACTTTAATGGTAATCGTCTGATCGGACGACAAAAGTTAGTGCTGGCAACCTAAGCAACACAGGCAACCGCTCCGTGATGCAGGTCTGAACTGTCAGTCCGGTAGTAGCATATTTCAATTCTTATCGTTATTATTATTCTGCAAAGTGAATCACACATCGTGACATTTGACTCCTCGTCATAACAAAGTTCACCTGTGTCTATCGAAAATCTTGTTTTCCTGGACTGGTTCCTGTATAAAATGAATCCTACCAAGTGTCCGAGACATTGACTGTACGCTCCAGTCTGAAGTAGCTCGTCTCATTTCACGGGAAATGCGTTAAAAAGTTTTATTCATCAACACGACAGTATATAAAAGTACCAAAACCTATTTTGAGGAAATCATTCAAATTTCCTTGTTTTTGGTTATAATCCATCGAAGTATGCGTGTGTTCGAGTGTACTGGAAAAGCTCAGCTCAGAGGGGTCCACGTAATGATGTAATTATACCAGTTAGCTAAGAGCGACGAGGGTCAACGGCATCGTGTGCCAGCAGCGTGGTTGAAGCGGGCAGGTGTCAAACTCTGAACTTTTATATCACGATTGGAGTTAATAATGAACGATATCACTGAATAATATTCCTTACCTCTTTTGATGGTTTCATATATTTCGTAATGATATTTTTATTTTCTAAATATTTATCAATATACCGCCATTGTGGTACGGGAACCTGTGATTGGTGGACAGCCAGCAAAGGGTGTCTCCCAATGGTTGTAAGTCGTGACATAAAAATTGTGAACACATACAGGACCCGCTGATTGGCTGTTCACACACTGAAGCCAAGCGGAGATGTCCGGCATCTGTTGCTGTTGTCTGAAGAAAACTACAGCTAAAAAAGCTCTACTACCGGATTACTTGGACAATCTTAGTCAGAAAGAAGTGTTTATTAGTGGTTCTGATCCGTACAAAATTCCTCGAAATGACTGGAGTGATGGTGCAGATTTGTAGCCTAGCATTAGCATTAGCTACATGTTGGAATATACCTTCTTTTTCCTGAAAATTCCCAACACGGAAGAACAGTTTAAAAAAAAAAACTACAAAAGCAAGAAAACCTTCTTTGTGTGAAGACTTTTTCCTGACATCAGCTTTTGGGAACAGAATGTTGCGAAAGCCAGAGCATTTACTCTCAAAGGACTCTGACCTGAACTGTGGAGTAGATGGTATCCCCATCCCTCCATGTCTCAGCAACCCCAAGGACATCTAGGTACAGAGCTATCTGCACTCTATCATTTATACAGCGATGCTTATTATTGTTAAAACAATATCTGAAGTGTTATTTGTAAAATAACAAAATATCTTGCTCTAGACTTTTAAACAATGTTGTAAGATTTTATTTTAATTTTATCTAATAGTGGATGGTCCAATAATTACAAACGCTAACAGACTCAGCACATTCCAGTTGTAGCTGTAGTCATACAGTAACTATAATCACCCTTGTAATAATAATTTCAATAAACGGTTAATGTTCAGTTCCCTCTTCATTTATTCTCTATTCAAAAGGCACAACTGAGTCACGCAGGTTGATCAGTGTGTAACGGACAATGACAGTTTTATCCAAAATAGTTTTTCCTGCGGGCGGCACGGTGGTGTAGTGGTTAGCGCTGTCGCCTCACAGCAAGAAGGTCCGGGTTCGAGCCCCATGGCCGGCGAGGGCCTTTCTGTGCGGAGTTTGCATGTTCTCCCCGTGTCCGTGTGGGTTTCCTCCGGGTGCTCCGGTTTCCCCCACAGTCCAAAGACATGCAGGTTAGGTTAACTGGTGACTCTAAATTGAGCGTAGGTGTGAATGTGAGTGTGAATGGTTGTCTGTGTCTATGTGTCAGCCCTGTGATGACCTGGCGACTTGTCCAGGGTGTACCCTGCCTTTCGCCCGTAGTCAGCTGGGATAGGCTCCAGCTTGCCTGCGACCCTGTAGAAGAGGATAAAGCGGCTACAGATAATGAGATGAGAATGGGAGTTTTTCCTGCCTTAGTTGATTGATTTCCATCTCACATGCATGCAGCTGTTGTAAAGTTGAGTGTCTCTCGAACTGTAGGTTCCTTTCTACACTCTGGTTCCACGGTGACATTTTGCACAGGACTGTGTTCCTTTGATAACAGAAACAAAGCTCCAGCATTATTATTATACTCATTCAAAACTCTCCACAGCTTAATATACCCTGAAATATTCATTCCTCTGCTACTAGAACATCTTTCTTTCTGAATGTGTCTACATATATTGGCGTTATGGTTTGGTGGACTTATCAAAATTATGCTTCTTCACCTATTAAAAAAATCAACTGTATTCTGTCCTCTCCAAAATAAATTAAAGCTCTGGGCAAGTGGAATTGTTTTTCAGGCAAGTATGTTTTGGGTGCTGCTAAGACTGGGAGATTTTTTTCAAGGACTGCATGGTATAGAACCCCAAGCTGAAGCTCGGTACCAAGTACCAAGCAGAGGTGGACAAAGTACCCAAGTTCATTACTTAAAGTACAGATCCCACTGGTCAAATGTTACTCCGATACAAGTGAAAGTTGTCCAGTCAAATTTTTACTTAAGTTAAAGTACTGAAGTACTTGCTTTTAAAAATATTTAAGTATTAAAAGTACATTTTCTGTCAACCCTTAGCAAAAAGAAGTTTATTCAAGTGTACTATGAGTATACTTATTTTTACTAAAACTGAGGAAGTATACTTGAAGTTGACTTTTTATAAACTATATTTTATATACTTAAGAATAGTATAGTGAAGTATACTTGGCTTATACTGAAAAGTATAAACAAAAGTCTAAGACTAAGTACATTAATACTAAGACTTATACTTTAATACTAAAACTTATACTTTAGTATACTTTTTATGTTTTTCTGCCACAAAGTACTAATACTTAGTATATCTTTCTCCAAGTGCATAATAAGGTCAAGTCATTGACTCATGCTTAATATTTAATTTATATATTAATATAATATAATATAATGCTGGAGTTTAAAACTTTACAGTATATAGTATGTGTGCTCAATCTTTATGGACCTTAAAATCATACACAAAAACAGAAAAACTTTTGACTTGACTTTATTGATCAAGAGACCATTATGTTTGCATTTTTCATGCGAATGTGCACTTTTTCCTTTCATTTTCTCCAGTAAGGAAGGATTTGATTTCATAGGTCTTTGTTTTTGAAATGTTTGAAAATATATCAAACTTGTTTTCAACATTCTGTCTTGTGATTTTGTAAATGCATCACACTCTTGTGTACATATGAGTAAACTTTAAGAATACTTTAAGGAGTATATTTCCAGTATATAAATAGTAAGCTTCAAGTAATATGCCAAGCAAACTTAAAGTATAACAAGTAAACTAGTGAAATAACCAACGTTTATAACAGTATACTTAAAGTATACAATAATAAACTAAAAATAGTGACTCGAAGTATATCACTAGTACAATGGCAGTATATCGATAAGTGTACTTGTGGTATACTTTAAGCATGCAAGAGGGATATACCAAGTACATTGATAGTATATAGATGAGTGTACTTGTTGTATACTTTAAAGTGTACTTTTGCAAACTTAAAATGAACTTTAAAGTATACATTTATAAACTTGAAATGTTCCAATTTAGTCCGAAAAAGTATTAAATTTGTATACTTTCTAGTACACTAAAAGTACATGGTCTGTAGTATACTTGCTATACTTATACTGAAGCATAGTTAATAAAATGAACTTTAAGTATACTACTTTTTGCTAAGGGAACACATTGTTGTATTATTGACACAACGCTTACAAAACCTAACGCTGTTACCAAAGACAGAAATGTGAATTCACAAAATGAACGCATGCTGTGCCATCATGGTGGTTTATCGTTAAGCTAGCTAGTCAGTGACGCTCCACCTGACATGCTAGCAAACTCTTTTCAAACTTGAAATCATATTGGGTAGCGAACGCTACTAGAAAAGAAAGATTTCTACATTGTTTATTTGACAAGATTATGCTAAAATGTATTTCTGAAAGGACTTCAGATAAGTTAACGTTATTCATGTTAGCGTAGCTCCATTTTTACATGCTAACTAACAGTGTCCAAGTTAACTAGCTATGTGTTAACGTTAGCCGTGGACAAGGCTACGGCAACTTGGCGGGCAAATCCATAGAAAGTCATTTGACTAACCAGACTGCATAGCTATTGCAACGTTATCGCTAGCTCTAAAAGCACAGACAACTTCATTGCAAGCTTTCTCTTGGAATAAAACTTTTACATCCCTCAATATGCTTCCGCAGGTTGGATGGCGAGTTTTTGTAGGCCATAATGTGGTTCATTTTCTGCAAACATTTAAAATGAAACGAATTTTTAATCCTTTCAGAAAACTGAAACATGAGTTCTAGGTAAAGCCATGTGTGTGCATTCATTCCCCAGAAGAACCGCCTCCTTCCATTCTGCCATCAACTGATCGTGTTAAATAACGCTGCTGAGAAATCACTGATCTTGATTTTATAGTCTACGGACGTGACGTGACCCTAGTGATTACTGATCGGCTGTCTCAGTGTCACCTGCGAAAAAACCATCACGTTTTAGAAAAGAAAAGAAAAAACATCCACTTTCAAAGCTGCTTCATAGTAACGAGTAACGAGGACCTTGACAGAAATGTAGTGGAGTGAAAAGATATTTGTCTTTCAAATGGAGTGAAGTTAAAGTCATAAGTTTCCAAAAAAATAATACTCACGTAAAGTACAGATACTCAAAAAGTGTACTTAAATACAGTACTCAAGTAAATGTACTTCATTACTGTCCACTTCTGGTACCAAGTGGCTATGATTTGTGGTTGCTGAGAAAAAGGGTGTTTGGGACGGACGGAGGTAAACCAGTATACCCCCTCTCGTTCGGAGCAGGGGTATAATTATTCATGCCGCTAATTAACGTTATGTTATACTACACCTAAATCTAACACTAACCCCAAGCTCAGTGACCAAAACGAAACAATTCGGCTTGTTTAGTTCTTTAAATAAGAGCTGCAGTTTGCAATTATCCTGTCAGAATTGCAAGATGTTCCTATCATCATGGGAACCCCGCCAAGATATAACCCCCCACACACACGCACAGGCAAGAAAAGTCACGTCAAATTGCGCACACAGTCAGAGAACAAATCCTGGCATGTGTCTACACATCTGTGTGCATGTTCCCGGCGTGAGCTGATAACAGTTCTCCTCACCAACCAGCATCTCCTCCTCGATATCTCTCATTCTTTAATATCCCTTTAGTCACAGAGATGAATTATAGCTCATTACTGAGCAACACATCATTTGCCACATTACACTCTGCAATGATGGAAAAACACATCTGAAATCCAACACCTGTGGGTTTTGGGTGAGTGGGTTTGTACAGCGAGATGCCAGTTTATTAGGTGCACCTACCTTTAAACCACATGATTTCCGATGACCTACTCCACTGACGGCTGGTTGGGCTAAAACGTAATAATTATGAGCAGCTTGACAACGAAACTATTAAGTATGAGCAATGCGTTACTGTCGGTGTCACCGATGTCATTATAAGCATGACGTCAGGCAAGTCACAAAAATGTGGTGAAGGAATGTGCAAACCGGGAGGAAACATGAAAATTAACTGAGCACAGAGACCAGGGACCTGGTGCTAAATAATAAAGCAAGAACAAATTCTTAATGACGTATAAATAAATCCTATTTTGTGATCTCGATCCCGGATATCTGTTTTGTTGTGTATCGTGAATCTAGAATGTATAATTATGCAGTGCTCCAGATCTGCCGTCTGGCACTCATTTTTGCATTTTTGTTACATTTGGATCAAACCTCGGTTGGACTGTGCACTTTGCGGCGACTTCTTACAGCTGGCCTTAGTGTTAATTATCCTCTCCTCTGCAACACGGATCCGTTTCTGAAACGCACGACACGCTGTTTTCTTCTGATCTAGCTCCTCTCAGCCTACAGATTTCCCTGATTCATCCTGCGCTCTACTTTTGCTCCGAGCTTCTGTACCCGTGACTCACTTTCTACATCCGTGGATGCTTTCGACAGAATTTGCACTTCTCAAAAACAGTTTATGCTCAAGTTTCACTCTCGTTTCAGTGGGTAATTTCCCCTGGATGCTGTAGATTTGTACCGAAGAACTGCTGCTGTAATCATGAACGCGGCCCTGTGCTCATCCCAGGAGTTTACACAGATGTAGTACTGTTTGGCTTTGTGAAACTTCGCCTGCATTCTGAATACACAGGAGACTTCAGTTTCCCACACGGTGTCTTGCATAAGTGTTTACATGAGCTTTTCCATATTTTGTAGGGCTACAACTTGGAACCAAAATGTAAGTAATATTTAAGTTATTCCACAAAATCAAGTCGTACATGAGCTGATAGCTGATGAGGCATGTCGCGCCGTGTTGGCTATAAGGCCACACCAATTCGATCAGTTGGTTCTCGGAATCGCCGCTTGAAGAAAATGCAAAATGAAAAAAAAAAAATCGAAATCGACTGCAGGTTGAGGTCACGTGACGTCGAAAACCAATCAAATCGCCCCTTTCACTTTAGATAAAGATTTCTGGAAGAAACATGCCTGTGGAGGGGAATCCTGCAAAGCCTGTTTGTGATTGTTAGGATATTCAGCGAACAGAAGCGTAAAGTCTTTGACAGGCGTGTCAAAATTCAAGAGGGGGAAAACTTTGCACAGTTGTACTCAAGATGCCGTGAGCTTGTTACCCTGCGATGTGCCAACTTGGACAACAACTCTGTGGAGGTGGGTTTGATTTATATATTTCATTGATTGATGTGAGGGGCAAACAAAAAATCATTCGAAGTATTTAGCCATCAGAAGTAGCCTACTCCTGGTCAAATCTTTTTTTCTGTGCATTGTAGATGTTCAATTGACTGTAATTCAATAGTTTATTTAGCCTATCTGTTTACTGATTTGCCTGATAAAAGACGTGCAGCCAGAGCTAGCCCTTAATGCTCGTCTCGTCTCGTCTTCTTCCGCTTTATCCGGGACTGGGTCGCGGAGGCAGCAGTCTAAGCATGGAAGCCCAAACTTCCCTTTCCCCAGACACCTCGGCCAGCTCCTCGGGAAGAACACCGAGGCGTTCCCAGGCCAGCCGAGAGACATAGTCCCTCCAGCGTGTCCTGGGTCTTCCCCGGGGCCTCCTCCCGGGGGGACATGCCTGGAACACCTCCCAGGGAGGCGTCCAGGAGGCATCCGAAAAAGATGCCCGAGCCACCTCAGCTGATTCCTCTCGATGTGGAGGAGCAGCGGCTCTACTCCGAGCTCCTCCCGAGTGACTGTGCTTCTCGCCCTATCTCTAAGGGAGCGCCCAGCCACCCTGCGAAGGAAACTCCTAGGTGGAGTTAATGCACCTTAATTTCCACCTTATAATGCATATGGGTGGAAATAAGATAAGCTATTAAAAGAGCCATATGAAATGTGTATTGTCTTTGTTTTGTTTCTCTATTATGAAAGCCCTCTATTTCCACTGCTAATTTTACCATCAGAGCATTTTTTTTATTTTTATTTTTATTTCGCTCACTCGCTTCATATTTTTCCTGAAAAAATCAGAGAACCAACTAATTAAATTGGTGTGGCCTAAGCCATGTACGACAAGATTGAGTGGAATAACTGTTTTATTCTATCCACATTCACTAGATTTTGAGAAACGGAGCATTTTTATTTTTATTTTTTTGCAAATTCAATAAATAAAAGTTTATACAAAACGTTCGACAAAATCATTTCCGCTTAGAATGGAAACAACCCAGCGAAATGACAGGAGCAATTTGTGAAAAATTCCATCATCATAATTCTTAAAAGTTAAAAAAAAAGCATTCTTACCATCAAATACTTTTATTCCATATTTTGTTGCTTTTTTGTATTTCTTGGGGTTTTCTTCTTCTTCTTCTTTAGGTGTTTGTTTGTTTATTTTTGGCGGTTGGCAAACTGGGCGGCGCGGTGGTGTAGTGGTTAGCGCTGTCGCCTCACAGCAAGAAGGTCCGGGTTCGAGCCCCGTGGCCGGCGAGGGCCTTTCTGTGTGGAGTTTGCATGTTCTCCCCGTGTCCGCGTGGGTTTCCTCCGGGTGCTCCGGTTTCCCCCACAGTCCAAAGACATGCAGGTTAGGTTAACTGGTGACTCTAAATTGACCGTAGGTGTGAATGTGAGTGTGAATGGTTGTCTGTGTCTATGTGTCAGCCCTGTGATGACCTGGCGACTTGTCCAGGGTGTACCCCGCCTTTCGCCCGTAGTCAGCTGGGATAGGCTCCAGCTTGCCTGCGGCCCTGTAGAACAGGATAAAGCGGCTAGAGATAATGAGATGTGATGCTGATATGTTTGGGCCTTCTCTGAAGGCCTAGAAGGCCCTGATGCTTCCGCTCTGAATAACAGAGGCTAGACCTTTTCCCCAAATCTTTCAATTCAATTAAGGAGCCTAGAGTTACTTGGTGAGCCAGGTTTGAACCTTCATCAGGGCATACAGCCTCCAGGCTGCACATTTGAACTCCTTATTAAGAAATTCTCAGTATGAGTTCGTATGACTGGATTAATACTAAACTATCAGCAGTGAAGGTGACGTACCCTGAACGCGCTCTATATATAACAGCATGAGCAGAAGTGTGGGCACAGAACTGCTTTCTCCTCAGCCATTTCCGGCCCTGATAATGGCTCCTCATTAGCGTGATATTAGCTTGTGTAATAAAACTTCCAGTGCGAGGCGACACCTAGTTTCAACACCCCCCTCTGCGCACACATACACTGTCTCTCTCTCACACTATGAGACCTGTGGAAAGCTGAAGCAGAGCCCCATAATGGCTTCTTGAGTCCACGTGTTGCCGATTAAACCCCTGAGTTAATTACACCACAATTATATTTCAGCTCGTCTCTACTACAAACATTGAACAGGGCTGAGATTAATCTATTCCATTTAGGCAGGTTACAAACAGATCTATGAATTGTTGCTATTTATAACTCATTTATCAATTCCAGACTCTCGTGTTTATCTTGAAGATAATTGCCGTGGAGTTTTTATTGAATGTTAACAATAAGCCTCATTTTTCAAAGAGGAGAGACTCTGAAGTGGAAGAATAATGTAGGGTAGACTGGTTTTTTACCTCTCTGTCCGTCCGTCCATATTTCCGTCCATCCGAAACACTCCTTTTTCTCAGCAACCACAAATCATAGCCACTTGGTATCAGACTTCAGCTTAGGGTTCTATACCGTGTGTACCGTTTTCAGGTCTGTCGCACATCGACTTCCTGTTTACCGACTGAATGCATTTACGAAACATATAGCGTGGATTTACAGAATTTTCGTAACACTTTTCTCAGCAACTACAAATCACAACTGCTTGATATTTGGTACCGAGCTTCAGCTTAGGGTTCTATACCATGTATACCGTTTTCAGGTCTGTCGCACATCGACTTCCTGTTTACCGACTGAATGTATTTACGAAACGTATAGCGTGGATTTACAGAATTTTTGTAACACTTTTCTCAGCAACTACAAATCACAACTGCTTGATATTTGGTACCGAGCTTCAGCTTAGGGTTCTATACCGTGTATACCGTTTTCAGGTCTGTCGCACATCAACTTCCTGTTTACCGACTGAATGCATTTACGAAACATATAGCGTGGATTTACAGAATTTTCGTAACACTTTTCTCAGCAACTACAAATCACAACTGCTTGATATTTGGTACCGAGCTTCAGCTTAGGGTTCTATACCGTGTATACCGTTTTCAGGCCTGTCGCACATCAACTTCCTGTTTACCGACTGAATGCATTTACGAAACATATAGCGTGGATTTACAGAAATTTCGTAACACTTTTCTCAGCAACTACAAATCACAACTGCTTGATATTTGGTAGCGAGCTTCAGCTTGGGGTTCTATACCGTGTGTACCGTTTTCAGGTCTGTCGCACATCAACTTCCTGTTTACCGACTGAATGTATTTACGAAACGTATAGGATGGATTTTGATGCTATTTCAAGAAGCAGAATGCTATTTCAAAATGACGGTTGACCAGGATGCTATTTGAAATCCCTGGGGAGAACGCGGCTTTTTACTTACTCGTTTCAGGGTTCATTATTTGTTGAAGTCAACATTCATAATAAGTGTCCTATTCCTTCCATTGCTTGCATTCTGATATAAGTGAGAGCGGGGGGATACGTTAGTGAACAGTAGCTCACAGTTGATCTTGTTTGATCAGGTGTAAGCTGATTTATTTTTTTTTTTTTTTAATGGCCCTGCATTAATGTGTTCTGATGGAGCAGCATAATAGCCACGTTTTACAAGTGTGCTAATATTTTCTGCACTGCGCTTTAGAAAATAACATCATCCTATGTCCTATTTTTTAAATGTTTGTGTTGATGGAAAAATAACACAGACACATTAAATATATTTATACTGAAGTATGTGTTATATGTTTAGATTTAGTTCTGGTGCTAATTTGGTGGTTGATGCTGTAGTTTAGCTGTTTCTGAGGTTCGAGGTTGAGGCTCCTGAGTGGCACAAGAGAGAAGCTTTGCCTAATGGTTGGGACATCGTGAGTTTGAGTCTCGATGATGCCGCATCTATCCATGGCTGCGAGAGATGGCCTACTCTGTCTTCCCTGTTAACCACAACAATAGCTAATCGTCTATTGGGCATCTGTAAGCACATGGAAGAGGGTAGATAGCGCTTTTCTTTCAGTGTGTTACTGTACGCTGCCCTGTTTGGAAAAAAATGTGCTTAGATGGCTTCACGTATCTCAGCAGACGCATGTGTTAGAGTTCACCTTCCCTGGTTGGAACGCCCAAAAAAATGTAGGGATAGTATGTAGGGCTGTGCTCACAGCTCGCGATACTCGATCATGCACGATTTTCGGGGGTACGATACGATATCGTTTACTCACTTGAAAATCGAAAATCCCATATATGACATATTTCATGCATATCTTCCGGTTCTGTAGCAGGTTGTCATCAATTTTCACTTGATTTAAACCATGTTTCATGCCAGAAATCGACGGAAATTCATGCTTGCAACCTGTTCCAACCAAAAACGTTTTTATTTACAAATGGCGCTTCCAGTTACTCAGGGCATGCGCACTAGAAATTAGGCGCTCTGCTTCAGTGCACTCTGCTACAGACGCTGCAAGCCACTAATTACGTCCCCCATGTCTCCATGGCCTCGTCTCGAGACTCATTGATTGAATAATTTTGGCGCCAAACGTATTCGCGCCCTCTGCTTACAATACATTAAAGACATCGTTTGACTCGATATATCGCGATATATATGGAGCGATAGTGTGAGCAACTGATGGCAAACGAGCACAGCCCTAATAGTATGTCACAATGAACACAGGATGGAGCACAGTTACAATGGCATTTAATAGGAGTTCAAGAACGGTACCAGTCAAAAGTTTGTACACGCCTACTCATTCAGAGTTTTTTTTGTATTTTCTACATTGTAGAACAATAGTGAAGGCATCAAAATGCTGAAATAACATGTGGAACATATATGGGATTGTGGGGTAAAGAAAAAAGTGTTAAAATATGTTTCATATATTAGATTCTTCGAAGTAGTCAGCGTTTACCTTGATGACGCTTTGCGCACTATTGGCATTATCTTAACCAGCTTCATGAAGTCGTCACCTGGAATGCTTTTCAATTAACCGGTGTGCCTCGTCAAAAGTTAATTAGCGGATGAGTTTCTTGCCTTCTTAATGCGTTTGAGATCAAATAGTAAATATTAACAAGACCGTCAATGACGGTGTAGCTCACTCCGGCTCCATCTAGTCCAGAAGGAATGATCTAAAGTGGGCCACCTTGTGCAATAAATGTTGCAAGCTATATACACTGTATACAAGCTATATATAGAAGCGATACACATCCTAGGAATACTGACCTATTCGCCAGAGAGAATCTCAAATGGTGAGGAATTGACCGAGAAGAAGCGATTTTTGTTGAACTGCTCATTAAGGCTTAATTAGTCCATTACTTCATTAATAATTGTAATTAAGAAAATCTTGGTAGAAGTTATATGCACCCTAGGTACCCCTACCTTCATGCCAGAAAGAATCAAAATTGAGGGAGAAGAAGCGATTTGTGTGGAAACTGCTCGTTAGGGCTTAATTACTCCATATCTTCATTATTAATTGCAATTATGCAAATTTGTGTAGAAGCTATATGCAGACCTACCATCCTGCCGAAAAGGATAAAAATCGGTGATGAACTGAGAGAGAAGAAGCGATTTTGTGAAATGTGGACGACGCCAGACGGACGCCGGACAGCACGTGATAGCATAAATTCATCACCTGTCGGCCGGATGAGCTAAAAGGTGTTTAAAAAACTAAATGTTTCACATTTTAGATTCTGCAAAGTACCCACCGTTTCCCTTGATGATGCCTTGCACACTATTGGCATTATCTTAACCAGCTTCATGAGGTCGTCACCTGGAATGCTTTTCAATTAACACGTGTCTCGTCAAAAGTTAATTAGTGGATGAGTTTCTTGCCACCTTAATGCATTTGAGATCAAATGGTAAATAGTAAACTAGATAGAGACCATGACTAAAGTCATAGTAATTCGTGCTAGCTGACCTTTGTCAATTGAAGGTCAAGGTGAAGGTCATTTTGCTGAACAAAATTAAAAAAAAAACTGATTGAAAAAAATCATGAAAATTGACAGAGTTATAAGTGATTGAAAAAAAAGCCAATTTTTCACAGCTCATTCCGGATCAGCGATCCAGATCGGCACCAAAAGTCATCGCAACTCATAGTAATTCAGCCCAGAGGTATTCTTCATGTGAAACGTGGTGATGATTGGTTGAAAACTGAGGGAGAAATAGCGTCCTAAAAAACGTTAAGAGAATACTAATAAGAATAAAGTAGAAAGATCCTGAGTGAGAGTAACAATTTGCACCACCGCTGCTAGCGCAAATTAATAATAAAAACAGTAAATAGCCCTATTCCACAACTGTAGTAATCCATATTATGTCAAGAACTGCTCAACTAAGTAAAGAGAAACGACATCCATCATTACTTGAAGACATGAGGTGACTTTTAATTAATAAAAATAAAGAAAAGCATTGGATTTGAAGGCGTGTCCAAACTTTTGACTGGTACTGTTTGCTAGTAGGAAAATACACACATGTACTCGTTGGCTGTAGTGCACAGATTTCTTCATGTTCAAGTATCCCAGTGTTGGCATGTGCTAGTACGCAATTGTTTTTTTAGTATGCTGGTATGGAAGTGTAATAGCGCGGACATATGCAAACATTAGCAATAAACTTGAAGTTTTAGAAGCTGATATGTTTGGGCAGAGTGTCCAGATGGGGAATTGAGAGAGCTGCACAGACTTTAAGACAAGACACTGCTGCATCTCTGTCTTTACGTACTTGTGCTGCTGTCAGTGGGACGCCGAATGGCATCGTTGGTTATGCAGGAAACCATGAAACAATTGAAAATAGACCAACCATGTCAATGCTTACCAAAGAAGTCAACTCAGAATTGAAACACTTTTGAAGATCGTCTGTTGATATATACAGTGGATATAAAAAGTGTACACACTCCGTTAAAATGAAAGGTTTTTCTGATGTAAAAAAAACCCAAGACCACGATAAATAATTTCAAAACTTTCCCACCTTTAATGTGACCTATAACCTGTACAATTCAGTTGAAAAACAAACAAATCTGTTAAGGGGAAAAACATAAAAAACATACAATAAGCTGGTTGCATAAGTGTGCACACCCTTAAACTAATACTTTGTTGAAGCACCTTTTGATTTAATTTCAGCATTCAGTCTTTTTGGGTTCACACCTGCCATCAATTAAAATGATTCTGATTAACCCCAAATAAAGTTCAGACATTTACTCAGTTGCATCCTCCAGCAAAAGCCAGCGTTCACAGAGAGCTTACAAAGCATCAAAGGGATCTCACTGTTGAAAGGTATCAGTCAGGAGAGGGCTACAAAAACATTTCCACAGCATTAGATATACCATGGAGCACAGTGAAGACCATCATCAAGAAGTGGAGAAAATATGGGACAACAGTGACATTATTGAGAACTGGACGTCCCTCCAAAGTTGATGAAAAGACAAGACGAAAACTGGTCAGGGAGGCTGCCGAGAGGCCTACAGCAACACTGAAGGAGCTGCAGGGATTTCTGGCAAGTACTGGTTGTGTACTACATGTGACAACAATCTTCCGTATTCTCCATATGTCTGGACTATGAGGTTGGGTCAAAGAAAAACATCCAGGCCCGGCTAAATTTTGCAAAAAAATACATCAACTCTCCCAAAAGCATGTGGGAAAATGTGTTATGGTCTGAAGGTTGAACTTTTTGGCCACAATTCCAAAAGGTATGTTTGGGGCAAAAACAACACTGTGCATCACTTAAAGAACACCATACCCACGGTGAAGCATGGTGGTGGCAGGATCGTGTTTTGGGGTTGTTTTTCTTCAGCTGGAACAGGGGCTTTAGTCAAGGTGGAGGGAATTATGAACCGTTCTAAATACCAGTCAGTTTTGGCCCAAAACCTTCAGGTGTCTGCTAGAAAGCTGAAGATGAAGAGGAATTTAATCTTTCAGCATGACAATGACCCCAAACAAGTTTTGGAACGGCCCAGCCAGAGCCCAGACCTAAATCCAATTGAAAATCTGTGGGGTGACCTGAAGAGGACTGTCTGTGCACAAGAGATGCCCTCGCAATCTGACAGATTTGGAGCGCTTTTGTAAGGAAGAGTGGGCAAATATTGCCAAGTCCAGATGTGGCAGATTGATAGACTCCGACCCAAAAAGAATGAATGCTGTAATTAAATCAAAAAGTGCTTCAACAAAGTATTAGTTTCAGGGTGTACACACTTATGCAACCAGCTTATTGTATGTTTTTTTTTATTTTTTGTTTTTCCCCCGAACAGATGTGTTTGTTTTTCAACTGAATTGCACAGGTTATAGGTCACATTAAGGGTGGGAAAAGTTTTGAAATTATTTATCATGGTCTTATTTTTTTACATCAGAAAAACCTTTCATTTTAACGGGGTGTGTACACTTTCTATAGCCACTGTAGTTCTTTATGTAGGGCGGACTTTTCCTTTGTCACATCACGCAAAAAAATTCTTACCAGGTCCATGACTTGTCCGAAAGCCACCCGTTTTCCTTTGAAATCTGTACTAAATTCCACACGATGACCCACATGAGCCATCCGGCATCTGAAGTGCTTTTCGTGCCCTCCCCCCACTCTGTCTGATGAGGAGCTGACAGTTTCGTAGCTCCTATAATGCTAGTGCTACTAAACTGAGGACACAGAGGGACAGAAATATTTCAGCGTCCAAGCTTCCGATGGTCTGTTTCTGAGTGCATACACTATTTGAGTAGCATCCGGACTCCACACACAAGTTATTATGTTTTCCACTTGAGTACGCTTATCACGTTTCATCCATGGTTAACCTGTTTCCGTCTTTATTGAAAAGAAGGTGTTACAAATCAGATATGTAGACGGAGATGGCGTTCTGTTCAGCTTTTTTAACTGTTTCAACAATGCAATATGTAAAACCTTTTATCTCTTTAAATAGTTTGGCAACTAACAGGAAAACCTCGGGGCCTGCATCATTGCTCTCTAATGGCCCTCATTTCCTTGGCTCCTTCCTTCCTGTTTTCTCATTACACACTCAGAATGACGTGCAAGGCATGTAAGAAAGATGCAGACATGTTGGCCGACATGTTCATCATATAGCTGTGGTATGGATTTGGTCTAAAGGAAAGACAATTTCTTGTAGCCTGTTCACCTCAAACAAGGGTTTCCAAAGTCCATCCCAAGGGCCAAATGCAGCCTGTGGACAGACATTTACTAGCTCACAGCTTCTCTCTTAGTACATATGATGGGTGACCTACCGGCCAACATGTTGCAATTTTTAACACAGTTTCAACATTTCAAATCTCTAGAGCCCCTTTTTTCCCCCAAGACTACACCTATAAATTAAAGCTAGACTGCCTTTCAGATTTTTCAAGTGTAGGTCATAAAAAGAATTTTCCCCGACACCCAATTAGTTTTGTTTAGTGAACTGAAAGCTACTGAATTTGAATCACAGACCTCCAATTTTATTAGTTTTTTTTAAATAGAACAATTAATGAATTTAGAACCACGTGGCCCTAAATTGTCCTCTATTTTTTCCTGCTTCACCATGACCCAATTCAAGATACTACGTCACGCATGACGTGGTGGGCTTTCCCCGTTCGCGCAAGGCATTGTGGGATACAAATTTGAAACAGGAGAGAAAAACGGAGGACGTGAGTGTGAAAATGAAACGTGAAAGACCAACTACAGTAACGGAAAGCGAGAAGAAAAGACGTTATGTTGCGAAGGAAAGGAAACACAGGACCAAACTAATAAATATCGGCGGTCAGCGAGCACCTCGGTGTGATCAGCTGTTCGTTTAGCGACAGAATGATGGAACTGTCAGTGCACGCTCAAAGGTAAACCTGTAGATGGCAGTAATGCAACAGCGTGGATGCCAGCTGCCGTAAAACCCAAAAGAAGACGACGAAGAAGCAGGTAAACCTGCGCATGCGCACATGGACTTCCTCTGTCTGCTTGACTGCGCGAAGCGAGCGATTTCATGCACATTATTTGCTCGGGAATCCCCTCAAATTAAATAACTTCCCACCCACAGAATGGCCTGGTTTTTGAGATATTGCAGAAATAAACATACATCACAATGACCAAATTTCAGAGGGAACTTAATTTCACCGATTTTATGAAATCGAAAGGCCGTCTAGCTTTAATTTACTGAAGGGTATTTATTTAGGCAAGAATACTTTTTCACCAAGAGCCATAGCAGATATATGTGCCACCAAAAGACTGTTGCGATAATTAAGGAATATAATATCATGAGACATTATGAATCAAATCATGGGCATTGTGAAAAAAATATTCAGAGGATGAGAAGGCTCGAGGAACTGAAGTGGCTGGAAGCAACGTTTTATTAACCATGGAAAACCTTTTGTGAAGTCTTGAACAAGTTCTTAAAGTGAATTTGCAACAAATGATTAAAATCTAGAAGGGCACACAGTAGAGTGGGTACCTCCGCCAAGACACACATTATAAACATCAAAATCAAATCACTTGAACCTGGGATAATGCTAAAGCTGTCCACCAAATTTCATCCAAATCCGTTCACTACTTTTCGAGTTACCTTGGGAACAAACAACCAAAAAAAATCTTGGATCTGCATACATACAGCATCTGTATACATACAGCATCTGTATACTGAATCTGCATGCATATCTGGATCTTGGATCCACATCCATATCTGGATTTGCACCAAAATCTAATCAGATGTTCCTTGACCCATGGGTCACCTTTCCTCCAAATTTCATCCAAATTCGTTCACTACTTTTTGAGTTACATTGGGAACAGGCAAAAAAAAATCCTGGATCTGCAGATGATGTCTGGATCTTGAATCCTCATGCATATCTGGATCCTGAATCCACATCCTTCTCCAGATTTGCATCAAAATCTAATCAGATGTTCCTTGACCCATGGCTCACCTTTCCTCCAAATTTCATCAAAATCCATTCATTACATTTTGAGTTACATTGTGAACAAACAGGCGAAAACACAACGTCCTCCAACATTTGTTTTTTAAAAATATGTTAGTTTGTCCAATTACTTTTGGTCCCTGGGGTGGCAGTTATAAAAGTGCCTGATTTGGATGTAAATACTCTTAAATTAAAGCTGAAAGTCTGCATTTTGCCCTTTTGATTTCCAGTTCCAGTATGCTGTGGCGTATATGTACCGTCAATAGACACTTCATCAAGAGCAATAAGAAAATTGTTGGATAGTTTCACTTACCATGCATTAAATGCGAACTGCGAGAAACAGCGTGGAGTGAGAAAACGAGCAGTGCTTCCCACCCGTCTTAAATATGCTTGTGATGGGAGCTGGTGGAAAGATCCAGCATTACCTTCCAGCACAAAAATGGTCTACTATATGTGAGTTTGGGTTGCGTTGGAATCTGTATCTCTCTCGTGGATTAGAATTTTCTCTGCTTGAGCTGCTCAGTAAACCGTACATGCGATCAATCAGTGATTACCACAGGCTTCAGAAAAACTGATTCTTTTCTTTTCATTTTGTTTATGATGACATTTTTTGACTTAGAAAAGAAGCACAAAAAACCATAAATGGCCGATTACTTTCTGTTCCCGACACAAAAACAGGACATGGACTGAAATGTCCTTTTAATGATCAGTTAAATAGGAGAGAAAAAAGCTCCATTACAAAGCTGAATGCTCTGACTGGACAGAAACGCTCCATGTTGTCATGCTAACCTTAGCGATAACATGTCACGTTTATACGGATTAAAAACTAGACGGCCTTTCAATTTCATAAAACTGGTGAAATTTACCCTCTGAAATTTGGTCATTGTGATGTATGTTTATTTCTGTAATATCTAAAAAAAAAAAAAAAAGCTATTCTGTGGCTGGGAAGTTATTTAATTTGAGGGGATTAAAGCAAATAATGCGCATGAAATCGCTCGCTTCTTCACGCAGTCAAGCAGACAGAGGAAGTCCGTGTGTGTGCGCATGCGCAGGTTTACCTTTGAGCGTGCACTGACCGTTCCATCATTCTGTCGCTAAACGAACAGCTGATCACACCGAGGTGCTCACTGAGCGCCGATATTTATTAGTTTGGTCCTGTGTTTCCTTTCCTTCGCATATAACATAACGTCTTTTCTTCTCGCTTTCTTTCCGTTACTGTAGTCGGTCTTTCACGTTTCATTCGCATTCTCCATTTTTCTCTCCTGTTTCAAATTTGTATCCCACAATGTCTTATGCGAACGGGGAAAGCCCACCACGTCATGCATGACATAGTATCTTGTATTGCGTCATGGTGAAGCAGGAAAAAATAACGGAGAATTTAGGGCCACGTGACCTTAATTCATTAATTGTTCTATTAAAAAAAAAATAAATAAAATTGGAAGTCTGTGATTCAAATTCAGTAGCTTTCGGTCCACTAAACAAAAATAATTGGGTGTCGGGAAAATTCTTTTTATGACCTACACTTGAAAAATCTGAAAGGCAGTCTAGCTTTAAGACAGCTTGAAAGCTCTCCATTCAATCAGGCCATTATTAAAAAATGTTCTGTTTCCAGTCCACTGGCCGGGTGAGTGGCGTTTGTGCGGTTTAATTTTTTTTTTAACGCCGGTTTTTCGACATTTTTTTTGGGTTCGTAAATCTAAAATCGAACTTGACATTTCCGCATTCCCAGGGCTTTCCACTAAGGATCATACTAGCCAGCCATGACAAATAAGTAGCCGGGGGGGGGGGGAACACAAAATAAACTCCTGTGCACGCAGTTCCCAGGATTAAATGTATTTTCCACAGACCATTTATTTATTCACTTTACTCAAATACAAAGTAAAATGGCAGTAAATCTTCTTGCGTATTGCATCATGAGGCGTTCCTGGCTTGTAAATCTCTTATTTTCGGTGCATGACACATTCACGCAGCTGAGCATGCTATGAATTAACAACGACAACGGTCTGCAGTGGGGCTACACAATTAAACACTCAGAGAACATTTCTCCATTTGTGTATGAAAATACACTCCAACCACTCAGTTTGGTTTCATTTACAACCAACGGTGTCTTTTGATGCCAGCACGTAATTGAACGAGAGAAGACTGGTTTACCGGAGACAAAATAAGCGTTATCTCTGCTTCTGTTCACTCTGATGTCGCCTCCGACGGCCCCGACACACTACTGCCTCCGCCGAGTGCGCGCGCGCACACCGCATGTCGGGGCTGTGGATGAGTTACTCTCCCTTGATCAACGAAGTCGGCGGGGAATTTGTGGTTATTATTGGTACAAACAGCGCAAATCACAACTTAAATGAGTGCGGTTCAGTTTGACATTATTGTCAGTCCATTAGATAAACATTTAATTTTATTAAAATCGAAAATTAATATTTAGAGCCTGTGGGCTACAAAAATAATAGTCATTAAAGTAGCCGGCTGGACTTAATTGTGTAGTTGGCTGTATGGCCTGCAGCCGGCGCTTGTGGAAAGCCCTGCATTCCATGCAGAATATAGAATCGAATCAGCTCTGCGCATGCGCCGTGCGGCACAAAAAAATGGCAGCCACCATGAAGGAAGGAGATCCAGAGTTTTCAAACATTTTGCTTAAGTGTGAAATCGCAAAATGGTATTCTAGCGAACAACAAAATAGTAAAGATTCAGAAAAACAAATCATTCAGTGATCATTTTAATAGTGTAATTTCATCTGAACTAGGCCTAACGCTCGATTTAGAACTACAAAAAGTCCGTGTGTCGGACATTTTAAGTACCTTTGTAAAAGTTTTGCAAATGTTGCAGTCAGCATTTAAAATGCTAACAAAGTTTTTGTACAAGTTTCAGTTGATTAAACTGTCATATTTTATTAAATGTGTCTGCTTTTGTAATAAAAAAGTACTGAAAGAAAAAGCAAACACAACATTGCGATTTCTTATCCATCCATATCTCATCTCATTATCTGTAGCCGCTTTATCCTTCTACAGGGTCGCAGGCAAGCTGGAGCCTATCCCAGCTGACTACGGGCGAAAGGCGGGGTACACCCTGGACAAGTTGCCAGGTCATCACAGGGCTGACACATAGACACAGACAACCATTCACACTCACATTCACACCTACGGTCAATTTAGAGTCACCAGTTAACCTAACCTGCATGTCTTTGGACTGTGGGGGAAACCGGAGCACCCGGAGGAAACCCACGCGGACACGGGGAGAACATGCAAACTCCACACAGAAAGGCCCTCGCCGGCCCCGGGGCTCGAACCCGGACCTTCTTGCTGTGAGGCGACAGCACTAACCACTACACCACCGTGCCGCCCTCATACTTATTTGTTTAAAAAAATGTTTTTTGTTGGACGTTAATATTCCTGGACGGCCCACCCAAGTAAAATCTGTGTGTGTGGAACATCGTGCAGATGATGAGGAAACTGTTGATAATAGTAAGGTGTGGTTACTATGAAGTGGTTAAATTGAATTGTTTATTTTTTTTCTCCAGGTATTTAGTAATTGAAAATAAGTCTTTAAAAATTGTCAATCATCATCGATATCAACAAAAATGAAACATTTTATCATGATCAAATTTTCAGCGATATTGCCCAGCCCTAAGTGTGTGTGTGTATATATATGTGTGTGTACACTCACTGGCCACTTTAATAGGAACTTGTTCTTGGTTCTAAGATCCCTGTTCTTGGCTGCAGGAGTGGAACCCAGTGCGGTCTTCTGTTTGCTGTCGCATGCTGAGATGCTTTTCTGCTCACCACGGTTGTAAAGAGTTGCTCTGAGTTACGATATCCTTCCTGGCAAAAAAAGCTTGAACCAATCTGTCCATTTTCCTCTGACCTCTCTTATCAGCAAGGCGTTTGTTTCCACCCACAGAACCGTCGCTCACGCGACTCAATGTTTTTTGTTTTTCGCACCATTCTGTGTAGAGACTGCTGTGTGTGAAAACCCCAGGAGATCAGCAGTTTCTGAAATACTCAAACCAGTCCATCCGGCTCAAACCAACATCCATGCCACAGTGAGAGAAAGTCACACTTTGAGCTCACAATTTTTCCCATTCTGATGTTTGAGCATTGTGAACATTAAAGCATATACGCAGAGCCATGGCCTCACTTTCGTTTATAAATGCCTTGAGGCCTCAAGAAGTTACAACATCTAGTTATTTCTTATTTTGCATAATACATACATAATATGTTGGTGACTAGCCTTCAGGTATTTTGAGATAGTCGAATCTGGCCCCCAGAAAAGTTTGAACACCTCTGACGTCCAGGCATGTTTGTGGGAGGAAGCACCGAGGAAACCCAAGTGGACACAACGGAAACTATGCAGAGACAGTAACCTGAGCATGTAGGAATCAGGGTTCCTGGAGCGATGAGGCGGAAAAGGACCACCGTACCACCGAGTAGCTGAACTGTCGACGCTAAATTACCTCGAGGTGCGAATGTGTGTGTCTCATCCAGAATGTAATCCTATCTCGCCCCTAGTTTTCCTGGGATAGTTTCCAGATCCAGCACAGTCAGGACCAGGATAAAAGCGGTTCTTAAAGACGGATGAATGGTCTGATTTAGTCTCAGTGTGTCTTGTGCATTGCTGTTGATGGATGTGTATATGATGGTGTTCAGCTGTGCCACTTTCTCCTCCATTCACATGTCAGGAAAATGCGTTCATGACACACGTCTTTCCCAGTTACTCAGATGCCTCTTCCCCCCTCCACATTGCTCTTTTGCTGCCTTACTTGCGCTAAGTTTCTTATATTCCCTCTCCATGCTTTTTTTTCCTCTGTTGCTTTCTGAAAATTTCTTTCTCTTTTCTCTGCCCTTTCAAAAATCGGCGCTAAGCAGTGAAATGTCATCGTCGAGGTGGCTCAGCATTTGCTCAGGCAATTTCCTCTGTCTTGTAACCTTCGCATCTCTCTCATCCTTTTCGAATGTAGCCTCTCGCCCACGCTACCACAATAACCTCTGTTTACCCGCCCACCCGTGTGCTTAAAAAAAAATACATTAAATGCCTTTTATCGAGTTAAATTGCATGCAGACTGACAGACAGCACTATTCTTTATTTTACAGTACATCAGCAGAAGACAACTAGGCCTACTGGATTTAAAAAAAAAAAGAAAAAAGTGATTTCAAAAGTAGTCCAGGCAAGAAACATAATTAAAAAAAAGATTACATGGCGGCGGCACGGTGGTGTAGTGGTTAGCGCTGTCGCCTCACAGCAAGAAGGTCCTGGGTTCGAGCCCCGTGGCCGGCGAGGGCCTTTCTGTGTGGAGTTTGCATGTTCTCCCCGTGTCTGCGTGGGTTTCCTCCGGGTGCTCCGGTTTCCCCCACAGTCCAAAGACATGCAGGTTAGGTTAACTGGTGACTCTAAATTGACCGTAGGTGTGAATGAGTGTGAATGGTTGTCTGTGTCTATGTGTCAGCCCTGTGATGACCTGGTGACAAGGATGGGGTAAGTTTATTCAAGTTTCCCAGAGATCCCGAGCTGCATGCGAAGTGGGTGAAGCAAGTCAGGCGCACTCATGACAAGTGGGAGCCCTCACCAACATCCGTCCTGTGCTCTGAACACTTCGATTTGGATTGTTTTGACACCCTTCCCAGCTTAAAGGAATCTCTCGGGTGTTCAGTTCAGCACAAACGTGTGTTGCTACCATCAGCAGTGCCTACAGTTTTACGCAGGGTCAAGCATCATTTAGTGATATAACACTACAGTATTGTTCATTTGCCAGAAATTTGTTTTGAGCTTCCTTTTTTTTTTCTAAGAGTATACACTACCAGTGAAAAGGTTTGCGCACACCAGCTCATAGAATAGTGTTCTTTCTTAATTTGTGCTAGCAGCGCTGGTGCAAATTGTTACTCTCACTCAGGATCTTTCGACATTTATTATTATCCTCCAAACATTTTTAAGATGCTATTTCTGCCTCAGTTTTCAACCAATCGTCACCAAATTTCACAAGCAGAATACCTCTGGGCTGAATTAAGTTGCTATGACTTTTGGTGCTGATCTGGATCACTGAACTGGAATCATCTATGAAAAATGGGATTTTTTTCCTCACTGACCGTTATCCCCATGGGTTTCCCCAAAGCGTTTTAGCGTATCGGGCCCGATACGCTTGCTCTGCCTGCCGATACGCTTAGTCGCTTTAGTTAAAATCCGATACGCTTAGATGTATACCGATACGTTAAAATTTCCTACCGACAAGTAACTAGATACATAGGAGAGCAAATAACAGATCCATTTACATACTGATTGATATTTGTGTTAAACAAGCGGTCTTTTATTCCCAATGTTTGTGTTGATTCTGTCAAAGTAATATGTCCGCGTGGTATGATGTAAACAAACTGTAATCTGTTGGCTATGTCAAGATCACGTGTTCAAACCGTCCAATAAAAATATCGAAAGAAAACGTCAAACATCCCGGGAGTTTCCGATTCATTATAAGCAGGGCTTTGAACCAGATTTTTTTTTCCTATTGGTTCGTTCCAAACAGAAACGGAATTTTAACGTTTCCGGTTTTGGGTTCCACCATTAAATAGACGTTCCCGAACCGGTTAGAACAAAAAAATTTCGTTCCCGGAACGGTTAATTACGTTCCCTGTCAGCTGTTTAACAAATGGCTATAAAGTTATGTCTCTGTCTCATCCAGCTTAAGCCAAATGTAGGCTAATTCTATTACAACCTTCATTAAATAAGACAAGAAATAATTCAAAACAATTATTATTTCAAATGTTGGCGATTTGGATTCTCAGTATGTCTTCCCATCTACACAAACAGAAAAAATGCCAAAAATGAAAGAGAATTCGTTTAGTGTGTTACCAAAGGCTAGTCAGGCCCTATAGAGGGCTACTGCATGACGTCACCGCGCCGCGAGATTTTGTTAGGCGCCATATTGGAAGACCAAGTACACATCTATGCAAGTACATACATACATAAAACAAACTACACCTGAAATGTAGCCAGGACCGGTTCTGCCCTAATCTGGACCCGGGTGCAACATCGCGCAACCACCCCCCCCCCCCCAAAAAAAAAAAAAAAAACCAGTCTAAATCAGGACAACCATCACATAACTATAACTATAAACATTTTATATCAACTATTTTAACTAAATGGGCTATAATAAATAAGCCTGCAGGCAGCCACGGCGGGCTGCCTCAGAAAAGTAACCATTCAATAACAACTGAAAGCCTGCAGCCACGGCGGGCTGCCTTAAAAAGTAACCATTTGTCCTACCTTAAAACTCGTTTTGCATTTTCTGCCTCCTTTTTTGTATTTTCAACCCTCCGTTTATTTTCTTTCCTTTTCTGAAAACCCGATTTGTGTCCAGACATTTTGTTCTGCTACCAACGAACTAACTCGTCAGGTCTCGTCTCTCGAGCCCGCGATGATTCCCGTGGGAAGGGCAACAACTGATACATTTTTACAAACAGCCAATAGGGAGGTTGCAACGTTCAGGCTCTTCTTTGCTCAGACACTCAGTAATGCACTTACTCACTTATTATCACGTGGAGACGTGATAGCAGTCCACCTTCCCGCTCTCCATTCAGTCAGCGAACGTCACACAGGAAGTGAACCCCAGCAGGTCATAGAAACTTGCGCAGGAGAAGAATGACTTTTTTATTTGTAGGCTACGGAAACTTTGAGGAACGAAATAAGAACCGGTATTAACCGGTTACCATTATTTTTAATAAGCGTTTCTGTTCCGGAACATAAAAAATAATAAAGTTTCTGGTTTCGTTTCTGTTCCATGTGAAACAGAAAAAGTTCCCGGTTTTCGTTTTCGTTCCTTGAACCGGTTCAAAGCCCTGATTATAAGCGATCTCATTGGCTGCCGATGTTGTCCCCCACCAGACGGACAAAGCCGACTGACTTTAATAAGCTAGGAGAAGACTCGCTGGACAATTTGATCCACATCAGCACTATGACGGACTATGAGAGGGTTGCCCAACATTGGGCCAAGCAAAAGCCAAGGAGAATTAATCTGCTTTAAAGGAGTAGAAAACTTAATCCATTAGTTTGGGTTTGCAGAAAGATAATGTACTTATAAACACTCTCACGAAGTGAAGTTGTCCAAATGCGTCAAATATAGCATAATTTCAAATAATAAGCATTGTTGGCAGTGTGATGTCACTGGGATCCATTTAACAAAAGGCGGCTCCGGATTATTCTTTTGTTAAAGGCTCACAGTGACATCACACTGCCAAATATGCTTATCATTATTATTCGAAATTACGCTACATTTGACACTTATTAACACAATCTCTTCATGAATGTTTTTATAAATACATAATCTTTCTGCAAACTTAAATGTATGAATTAAGTTTTCTTTTCCTTTAAATATGTTTTAATCTTAATCTAGTCCATTTAATAAAGTGCCAAAATTTAAACTTTATAATATGCAGTTGTCTTACTTTTCTTTTCAGTGCATCTTAGTTCTACATATATTACGGTAATTGCATCCGAAACATTCTAAATCATTACAGTTCTAGTAATACAGCAGCTTATTTTAAGGTGGCAGGTCTTAGGTTCAGATCCCTTTGTGATCAACAGGAGGTCATGATGATCGATTCTCTTCACTGGATTGCATAAGCTGGAGCAAACCACTGTTCATATTTTCATGCACATTTTTGTTACAACACTACTTGATCATAGATAATTAAGGGATCCCCGTAGATTTTCAAATCTATCGTATACCTCAGTAATCTAGAACAAAACAGTTTAACTTGCATGTTGAACTTTAAGGTGAAATTTCAAATGTGTATACATTAATACTATTTAGGTCAGAAATCATTGAAACACTGGTAAAATCTATCCTATAATCATGGATCTAAAACCTCTCAGAGACCCTGAAAATGCACCTGAGAGCATCTATTTTCAAAAAATTTTCCGGGGGGGCATGCCCCCAGACCCCCCAGTTTCATTTCGCGCCGTTGGCGCTCAATTGTCTGTGTTTTATCATGCCAGAATTTAGGGTTTTAAATTTTTTCTGGGGAAAATACTGATCCCGTATCTCTTACCATTCCTGATCTATAGGATACAATGACTAGACGTCCCGGTTTGTAAGAGGTAACGCAAATCACTGTGATGTTAGTCACAGTATCCATCTAGGTTTTATTATCCCCCGCTGGCCGAAAGGCCCAAAGGGGGATTATTTCATGGCGATATCCGTCTATCTGTCCCGGGAAGGGTACTCACATTCTGAAATCAACTCCTCTCACAATTTTTGGAGGAATCTCACGAAACTTGACACGTTTCTTTGTTATATGTCGGTAATACAGATATTTTAATTTCGTTCAATTCGGTCACATTTTACCAGAGTTATGGCCTTATCGCATAGATATAGTTGCCAGTGGGGGATATTGTGCTCTCAGAGCACTCTTGTTGTTGTTATCTCATCTCATCTCATTATCTGTAGCCGCTTTATCCTGTTCTACAGGGTCGCAGGCAAGCTGGAGCCTGTCCCAGCTGACTACGGGCGAAAGGCGGGGTACACCCTGGACAAGTCGCCAGGTCATCACAGGGCTGACACATAGACACAGACAACCATTCACACTCACATTCACACCTACGGTCAATTTAGAGTCACCAGTTAACCTAACCTGCATGTCTTTGGACTGTGGGGGAAACCGGAGCACCCGGAGGAAACCCATGGGGAGAACATGCAAACTCTGCACAGAAAGGCCCTCGCCGGCCGCTGGGCTCGAACCCAGAACCACCTTGCTGTGAGGCGACAGTGCTAACCACTACACCACCGTGCCACCCGATTCAAGATTCCTTTATTGTCACTGCACCGTACAATACAGTGAAATTGAAGCACACAATCCCATTGGCGTATTCATACAAACACTTTGGGGGGAGTCAGATATGTACAAGATAAACTTTCAAGCAAAAAGATAGATTGATAAGTCAAGAAAAAAAGATAAACATATCTATACAAGAACTGACCTATGATAGAGTGGGTTATTGCACAGTGATAAGTGAACGTATTGCACAATTAGGCGTGATAAATGCACATTTGCCCATGTTGACTGAGTGCAGTTGAGCAGGAGCAATATAAATAAATAAATATATGTGATCAAGAGAATAAGGTGCACGTGGTTGTAAAAACATATACTATTCAGGTAAGAGGTACCATAGGCATGTAGAGGTGTAGACAGCTTGTGTTACAGTTCAGACCTGTTTCTGTCCGTACCGCTGGCATCTGCGTTGGTGACTGCCTTTGTTCAGTTCACGTATGACACTCGAGTAAAAGCTGTTCTTTAGTCTATTTGTCCGTGATGCAATGGACCTGAACCGTCTACCAGAGGGCAGTAGTTCAAGAAGCTGGTGTCCAGGGTGGGAAGGATCTTTTAAGATGTTGGTGGCTCTGCTGAGGCAACGGGTGGTGTAGAGTTGCTCTAGAGAGGGCAGTGGGCAGCCAATGATCTTCCGTGCAGAGTCGATGACTCTTTGAAGGGGTTTGGAACCTAGGATAATACTAAAAAAAAAATCAAAAAATCAAAATCAAGTTTATTTGTATAGCGCTTTTAACAATAAACATTGTCGCAAAGCAGCTTTACAGAATTTGAACGACTTAAAACATGAGCTAATTTTATCCCTAATCTATCCCCAATGAGCAAGCCTGCACACCAAATTTCATCCAAATCCCTTCGCTACTTTTTGAGTTACGTTGGGAAAAGCCAAAAAAACTCCTGGATCCACATACATACGTATCCGGATTTGAATCAAAATCAACTGAATTGTTCCTTGGCCCATCTTTCCTCCAAATGTCATCAAAATCCGTTCACTATTTTTGAGTTACGTTGGGAACAGGCAAACAAAAGGAGGTGAAAACATAACCTCATACAAGAAAGTTGGCGGAGGCGAAAATGGTCAAAAGAAAATCAGAAATACATTTATAAGTCACTATTTAGAATCAGGGGCGGCACGGCGGTGTAGTGGTTAGCGCTGTCGACTCACAGCAAGAAGGTCCGGGTTCGAGCCCCGTGGCTGGCGAGGGCCTTTCTGTGTGGAGTTTGCATGTTCTCCCCGTGTCCGTGTGGGTTTCCTCCGGGTGCTCCGGTTTCCCCCACAGTCCAAAGACATGCAGGTTAGGTTAACTGGTGACTCTAAATTGACCGTAGGTGTGAATGTGAGTGTGAATGGTTGTCTGTGTCTATGTGTCAGCCCTGTGATGACCTGGCGACTTGTCCAGGGTGTACCCCGCCTTTCGCCCGTAGTCAGCTGGGATAGGCTCCAGCTTGCCTGCGACCCTGTAGAAGGATAAAGCGGCTAGAGATAATGAGATGAGATGAGATATTTAGAATCAAAAAAACTTCATCAAAAGAAAAAGGAGAACAGTGTCCAAATTTTATTGTACCTTTAAGTGTCTTTAGGTACATTTGACTCAAAAAAAAGGACAGCAATTGTATCTGTGTGTGTTTTTTTTAAATTCAGTTGAGGTTTTTTTTTTTTTTGGTCGCTCTTTTCACCTTGTCGCAGCTAGCTTTACAAAATATCAGCTCTGAGTCAAAGGCAATAATGTCATGAAGAAAACTTATGAGGAACCAGACTTCCAAAGGAAACCCAACCTTTAAGGAGCTTCATGTTCAGGTTAGAGTATGGTATGATATGATACATGATTTGATATGAAGTTCACAGTTTGAAGGTGCAAGGCTTTAGTTACGGTACGACTTCCAACTCCTGTCGGTCTACACAAGTCCACAAGTCGTGACCCTTTGATCAGCGTTGCCATAGAGATGATGTGAGGGGAAACGTGTTGCTATAGGAACAGTGTGATTTTAATTGATGAAGCAGATCTGGCGTAGTTGACTGTAAAGCGTCTTACATAAAACTCATCCGATGAGCCGAATTCCTCGTTGAACTTTATGAGCTGCTTAGATTGAAGTAAAAGGCAAGAGCTCTCGATTCCTTACATTGGAAATTTCCATCAGCCGCCGGCGTCTGGGCGAGCGCACCACAAGGACCTTTAAGTGCCTCACACCACTTTGCTTTTCTCATTGTGGCAGTTAGTGTTTCTTTTCATTCGACGGGGAAAAAAAAGAAGGTTTAGTGAAAATGAGGTAGAACAGCAGCGCACAAACACACGGCTTTTTTTTTTCTTCTCTGGACGACTTTTTTTTTCCCTCCGTCTGCCAATCACACCGGGGTTACGACAGGGAGGGGGGAAAAAGCAGGAGCGAAGTGATTTTACAGACGTGGAATTTTCCGGACCTTTATGCTGAGTTGAGGAATTTTATTAATGGAAAACCTGAAGTGGGGTGAAACGGGGTATGTTTTCCTTAGCCATTATGGACCCTGATATTGAAAAGGGGCCGTGGTCGGGGCCAGTCGACACAAAGAGACGGCTGAGATACGTGTTACGTTCTGTGCGTCAGATGCCGAACGCTGCTGCAAGACCTTTGAAGAGACAGAAAAATAAATTCAGTAGTAATGTAAATTGGAAACTGGGATTGTGAATAGGGGTATGGTGAGAAGCGTGTGTGTGCGCGCACGTGCGTGTGTGTTGGGCATCTGACCTTTATGTCACCTTCTCATCTTCCTTTTTGCAGCTGTTCTTTTCTGCCTAGTTGCTCTTAACCAGCACTAAATAAGTCACATACAGCCACAGAGCAAACACACCAAGGCAAAGGAGAAGCCTCAGTAACATTCCTGTGTTTAAATCAAATAAAAGATTGATTAGATTTGCTTCATTAGGATGTCCAGTATAGAGTTAGGGCATTAACTGACCCTCTGTTTAACTGCGAACCACACATACAGAGTAGGAACGTAACCGAATATACCGTGTCTTGCAAAAGTATTCATCCCCCTTGGTGTTTGTCCTGTTTTGTCTCATTACAAGCTGAAATTAAAGTGGATTTTTTGGGGGGTTAGCACCATTTGATTTACACATGCCGACCACTTTAAAGGTGAAAATTGTTTTATTGTGACACAAACAATAATTAAGATGAAAAAACAGAAATCTAGCGTGTGCATAGGTATTCACCCTCTTTCATATGAAACCCCTAAATAAGAGCTGGTCCAACCAATTCACTTCATAAGTCACGTAATTAGTTGATTAAGATCCACGTGTGTGCAATCAAAGTGTCACGTGATCTGTCACATGATGTCTGGATAAATCAACCTGTTCTGGAAGGACCCTGACTCTGCAACACTACTAAGCAAGCAACATGAAAACCAAGGAGCCTCCAAACAGGTCAGAGACAAAGTTGTGGAGAAGTATAGATCAGGGTTGGGTTATAAAAAATATCCCAAACTTTGAATATCCCAGGGAGCACCATTAAATCCATTATAGCAAAATGGAAAGAATATGACACCACTACAAACCTGACGAGAAGGCCGCCCACCAAAACTCACAGACCGGGCAAGGAGGGCATTAATCAGAGATGCAACAAAGACACCAAAGATAACACTGAAGGAGCTGCAAAGATCCCCAGTGGAGATGGGAGTATCTGTCCATAGGACCACTTTAAGCCGTACACTCCACAGAGTGGGGCTTTATGGAAGAGTGGCCTGAAAAAAGTAATCGCTTAAAGAAATCACGTTTGGAGTTTGCCCAACAGCATGTGGCAGACTCCCCAAACACATGGAAGAAGATTCTCTGGTCAAATGAGACTAAAATTGATCTTTTTGGCCATCATGGGAAATGCCATGTGTGGCACAAACCCAGCACCCTGAGAACACCATTCCTACAGTGAAGCATGGTGGTGGCAGCATCATGCTGTGGGGATGTTTTTCATCTGCAGGGACAGGAAAGCTGGTCAGGACTGAAGGAAAGATGGATGATACTAAATACAGGGCAATTCTGGAGGAAAACCTGTTTGAGTCGGCCAGAGGTTTGAGACTGGGACGAAGGTTCACATTCCAGCAGGACAATGACCCTAAACATACTGCTAAAGCTACACTGGAGTGGTTTAAAGGGAAACATCTACCGTAAATGTCTTGGAATGGCCTAATCAAAGCCCAGACCTCAATCCAATTGAGAATCTGTGGCATAACTTGAAGATTGCTCTACACCAACGCAACCCATCTAACTTGAAGGAGTTGGAGCAGTTTTGCCTTGAGGAACAGGCAAAAATCCCAGTGGCTAGATGTACTAAGCTAATAGAGACATACCCCAAGAGACTTGCAGCTGTAATTGCAACAAAAGGTGGCTCTACAAAGTGTTGACTTTGGGGGTGAATATCTATGCATGCTCCAGATTTCTGTTTTATTTTTCCATCTTAATTATTGTTTGTGTCACAGTAGAACAACAAATTGAACCTTTAAAGTTGTAGGCATGCAGTGTAAATCAAATGGTGCTAACCAAGCAATATGTTTGTGGATCTGGAATATGAAGGGGTGTGAAATTTCCTCGGAAATGCGGAAAGTCACGGTTTTAAACATTGTATTTCACGTAAAAAAAAAAAATCAATTTCCGTGTAAAATGTTAAGCAAAATTTTAAAAAAATATTTAAGTGTTCCACTCGAAAATATCCTGAAGTGAATGCAGTCGCAGTTTGCCACAGAACTATCTGGATTTTAAGACCAATAAACACTTCCAGCCATGTCACATGACGTGGTCAGAACAGAAGAATGGTGGGCTACAAGAGGAAAGAAGTTGTTGAGCGGAAAACCAGTGTGAAAAAAAATTGACGTAGGAATTAAGAATCAGTGGACTTGGTCGTGGCTAGAAAAAGAAGCATTGCATATTATATGTTGAGGAGAAAGTGAAGAGAAGTAGGAAGCAATGTGAGGTGGAAAGGCACGCGGACCTTAGACGCTATAGACAGTATCGGAAAGAAGAATGTCATTGTCAGAAACGTCAAACCCCTGTCCCGCCGTGCCGGCTGTCCCTTTTACACAAACTTCGATTTCAGCTCTGTTACTCCCAATCATTCTGTTTCGGAGGTGGAACAGCACGCACCCCCGTTCTGCATTCGGACGTTTTATACAGAACACAAGGCGGAATAAAGGCGTAAAATTCCTACCTTGAACAGGCTGTGTAAAAGGGGCTACACATACAGATAGCGTGTTATACCCTGATTAATGTCGTAGCCCAGTGAATCCTGCAGCATTTTGGAACTTTATTCACCATCTCAGAGCTTTCAGAAAAGTAACTGCTGAAGTAGAAACTAGCTGTAAAATAATTGCCCGATACATTTTCTTAGAAAATACAAAAAACAAAACAAAAAAAGTTCAGCTCAATACCACTGAGTTCTTTGATGTGAAAACTTTTGAAGGTTTGATGAAGTTTTCGAAGACGCTTAACTATACAGAGAATCCTTGAAGAACCCAGTTTTCTCAAAGTGAATGAATATAATGTGAAAATATGAAGAAAGCTGTATTCGTTTAAGAGTAAAGACAAATTATCGACCAGCGTCGGCCTTTTTTTTTTCCTTAATCTTTCTTCTTTCTAATTTCTGAACATGCTTCATCATATTTGGCTTCTAAGTCTAAAACATACAGAAAGAACTTTTGCGTAACATGATTCTAGTTTATACTTTGTCACAAAACCAGAAATCCTTGCATCCGTACAGCTGCTTTCACATCAACGCAGGTGACTGATTCACTCAGATGTAATGATAAATGAGGTGAACGAGTGCAATTTTTTTAATCGTCTGAAGAAAACAATGCTTAAATACACACACCACAGTATTACTGTCTCATCTCATCTCATTATCTCTAGCCGCTTTATCCTGTTCTACAGGGTCGCAGGCAAGCTGGAGCCTATCCCAGCTGACTACGGGCGAAAGGCGGGGTACACCCTGGACAAGTCGCCAGGTCATCACAGGGCTGACACATAGACACAGACAACCATTCACACTCACATTCACACCTACGGTCAATTTAGAGTCACCAGTTAACCTAACCTGCATGTCTTTGGACTGTGAAGGAAACCGGAGCACCCGGAGGAAACCCACGCGGACACGGGGAGAACATGCAAACTCCACACAGAAAAACCCTCGCCGGCCACGGGGCTCGAACCCGGACCTTCTTGCTGTGAGGCGACAGTGCTAACCACTACACCACCGCGCCGCCCCAGTATTACTGTGAATTCTTCAAATTATTGCTTATGTATTACCGCATTCCCTTTATCTAGCCTGAGAAGCCACAGAGTGAATAAGTGGCACATGCACAGTGTGCTGGAATTAATCATTTTTTAATGCAGCTCAATCCGAAATAGGACTCGGCTGAGATTTGATGCTTAAAATCATGTCAAATGAGCTAAACCGGAATTATAACATTCCGTTTTCTCCCAGTTTACGACCTGCTTTGACTTCATTTAACAGGTGATATAAACAGACATGATTTGGTATTAAGCTTGTCTCATTATCTTAAAAAGAAAAAAAAAAACAAGAAAAAGGACAATAATTAGATTTTTTAAAAATGATGAGCAGGAGTTCAAAAGACTGGTTTACAGCCGAGTTCACGGAAACAAAAGATGACTGACAGCCATAGACGACATAAATGACTCACCATACGAATTGGTATTCTTTTTTTTATTATATAAAGCGCCTTATACGCTGATATAAACACAATAAGCCTGACAGCAGTCATATTTAAATGAACATCATGTTATTATGTTCTGATTTTTTAACACAGTAAGCTTTAAACACATTAAAAACACAAATTAAGCTAGAAGGGCACTCAGTAGAGTGCATATCTCCACCAAGCCACATCTTATCAACATCAAAATCGGATCACTTGAGCCTAGGATAATATTAAAGCTGTCCACCAAATTTCATCCAAATCCGTTCACTACTTTTTGAGTTACATTGGGAAGAGACGCATGTGTGTGAAGGTTCTCCGTCATCCAGGTCATCATAAACAGTAGGTGCTAAAGAAGGGAATTGGACTTGCTTGAAGTCCTTCAAGACGTTTCACCTCTCATCCAAAAGGCTTCTTCAGTTCTGTCTGACTAGTGGAGAGTTCCAGGTGTTTATCCTCTAGAGCAGTGTTTTTCAACCACTGGGCCACAGCACATTAGTGGGCCACGAAGCGCCATCGAGTGGGCCAGGAATTTTTCAAGCTGAAGTTAATTTTTTACTCATAGTAGAGTACAATTGCTAGGTTGCATCCGGCGTCACATCCGCCTCATTAAGCTACGATCACACTACAACTCGCGATGCTTTGCGATGGGTTATCGATGAAAATGAGGCATTTTGGTGGCGATATACATTTGAGCTAAAAGTTGTGGTCACGCAGTAGGTGATCACTTGACTGTCATGCCTTTGCGCACTTGAGCCTGGGGCAGCTCAACCGGCCGCACTTGGGACCTAGTCGTTATGGGAAACACCCGATACTGATTTGAGCGCAATCAGCAGATGCAGACGCTGTTTTCACAGAGGCTTTGCGAAGCATCATCATTATCACTGTCACGTTTGTTTCTAGCCATGTTTATGACGCTGTTTAAATATTTTGCTTTTGTAAATATCACGCCTGCTAATGAACACTCTTCCTGCACTTAGACCCGTCTACCGCGGTCTATCTTATAGTGTCCTGACCCCCAGATCTTTAACCCAGCCACATATAAAAAGTTGTACACGTCCATGCTCATCCAGGTTTTCATCTGTGTGTCTGTGTAGAACAATGCCTGTAGCACCAGGTAGTTTGCGATGTCGGGGAACTCAACGAATGGATCATTTTCCAACTCATAGGAAAAATCCTTCTTTGTTAGCGTGTAAGGATCTAATCCCATTGAGTGGTTTCTATATCCACTTCTTTTGAGTGCAGTTCTTGGTTTTAATAACTTGCTTGTTTGCTGAACACAAACATGGCAATAAGTTCTTGTGTTAATGGACCAGACTCCACTTTTGGATCATTAATCCCTTTTGACTGAGAATGACCTGCATGCATGGTTTGGCTTCTGGGACATCCATACAGTTTTAAATACAATACCTACAATTAAAAACAGTTTGCTTTTATTGCATGTATTTAATTCCTGGGCTCCCATCTGTAATGGGGAGTGATGTTGCATCCCTTTAACACACTTTGCAATGGATTTTTAGATTCTAATAGAATAGATAAGCCAAAATAATTGGGGATCTTTTTTAATGGGCCCCGACTCGTTACAACTATGAATAGGTGGGCCTCGAAGCAGAAAAGGTTGAGAACCCCTGCTCTAGTGGACCAAAAGCAACCCTACAATGCAGTCCTTGGCACATTTCTCAGAAAACTGAATACACATCCACACCAAGACTTAGCTGACGTCAATGACTCAGAGAGAGCCAACGACCTATCGATCACCCTAACAACCCTCTAGGCCGCTAACAACCTTCACACCCGGCCTCCAGTAACCCCAACTCCTACAGGATGACTGAGGCCCTGTCCACACGGCAACGGATTCAGGTGAATCTGATAAAATTGTTTATCGTTTCAGCCTGGCGTCCACACGGCACCGGCGTTTTGGGTGCCCCAAAACGAAATCTTTTGAGAACGGGTTCCAGAGTGGAAAAATCTGGCAACGGCACCGTTGCAAAGTCATCTGGATGAGTAGAACGGATTTGTTTACGATGATGTCACAACCACATGACAATCCCGCCAGCAAAAATAGGGAAAAAAAAGGAGCGATCTCACCTCTTCAGATGTTGGTTTAAGTCCGACAATACATTCCTCAAAAAGGGCATAGAAGAACAAAGTAATCCATCAATGTGTAGCATTCAATTTATTCCGGACAATTAAAGAATTCTGGAGGATCTCAGAATGTTGGTGTACTGGCTTCCATCTACCTCCGTTCATTCCTCTCTCTCTCCATCTACCCCCGTTCATTCCTCTTTCCGCGTCTCCATTCAAAAAACGAGCACATGATTTAAAGGGACTATATCCATAGGATAGGGAGTGAGAAGGTGTGTGCGTGTGACAGTGACAGGGAAGAACCTAAGGTCATGCTCGCCCTGAATTTCTCTTAAAGTGAAGGCAGAAGAACGTTCAGTGCCTGGCCAGGCTTTCTATGTATTAATTTACATAGACGTTTTAATATGAAATATAAATAAGTGTTTTAGACAATATATACTATTTTACGGTACTGATTAATAATCAAAACTTTATGTGGCTGATGCTACAGAAGAACGGGTTTATGCGCATGCGTTTACTTCTTCTATCGTTCTGGTGTCTCCGATGGGACCGTCTTACAGTGCACGTAGAGGTGTGGCATGTGTATTGCATCATTTTCAGCAAGCGTTGCGTTGCCATATGTACCTGATATTTTACTGATCTGTTGCCCATGTGGACACGATATTTAAAAAAAAAATCTCGTTGCCGTTGTCGTGTGGATGTAGCCTGAGAGTGTCAGCGACCCATGTGACCTCAACGACTGTCCTTAGGGTTGCTTTTGGTCCACTAGAGGATAAATACCTGGAACTCCCCACTAGTCAGACAGAACTGAAGAAGCCTTTTGGATGAAAGGTGAAACATTTTCAAGCAAGTCCAGTTGCCTTCTTTAGCACCTATGATTGGGAAGAGATTAAAAAAATCCTGGATCCACATACATATTGTAATCTTCCTGGGCCAATTGTTCCTTGGCCCATGGCTCACCTTTCCTTAAAATTTCATCAAAATCCATTCACTACTTTTTGAATTATGTTGGGAACAGACAGATAAACAAGCGGAGCCGAAAACATGACCTCCTCCAAGAAAGTTGGCGGAGATGACTATGATTTGAGTTTTAAAAAGTTCCAGTTGCTTAATATTTTCAGATGTTTCTCATTTGCCCAAAAGATCCAAAACAAAAATATATAATTTACCGTCAGTCAATGTGTTATGGGCCGTTTACAAATAATAATTAAGAAGTGACGGTTGGTACATGCAAAATTTGGAGAGGAAATAGTATCTGAGTGAGATTTTTTGCATTACATTAATGGCATTTAGCAGACATTCTTATCCAGAACAACATACCCAGAGCAGCCTGGAAGGTTAGGCACCTTGCTCAAGGGCACTTCAGCCATTCCTGCTGGTCCAGGGAATTAAACCAGCAACCTTTCAGTCCCAAAGCTGCTTCTCTACCCATTAGGCCATGGCTTCCCACATGAGTGTTTGCATGTGCTATTTATTTTAAATAGTCATGGCAAATTATGAATTAGGTCTCCAAGACAGTGAAATGAAACCAAACCTTGCCACACGTAGGCGGATTTGTGCCTCAAGCATAACGCTGATTACAGACAGTGAGACAGGACTAAAAACTGTTGAAAATATTACATTACAGACATTTAGCAGACACTCTTATCCAGAGCAACATACCCAGAGCAGCAGCTGGGGGTTAAGTGCCTTGTTCAAGGGTACTTCAGCCATTCCTGTTGGTCCAGGGAACCAAACCAGCAACCTTTCGTCTCATAGCTGCTTCTCTAACCATTAGGCCATGGCTTCCCAATAGGAAATTAATACAGCATAGACATGTGCTGTCGTGTGTGTCAAGTTTCAAGTTTATTTGTATAGCGCTTTTAACAATAAACATTGTCGCAAAGCAGCTTTACAGAATCTGAACGACTTAACCTTCATCCTACCAAGTGGGGTCCATCTGGACCCCGCACCTATATGTTTGTTTGCCATTTTAAAAATATGTGACATACTGCCTCACCGTTTTATGAATTTGTCGGAATTTATGTCTTAATTAAAACACTAAAGCACCGGAAGATCAGCTTTTTGCATTGTGAAGGTATAATTAATTTGTTACTGGGGTCCAACCGGACCCCAGAGTAAAGTTTATCTGTCTTTCATTTTATAATTGAATAGCACACTGAAAGTTAACTTCTTTTATTTCTTTTATGTTCCATAATGAAACTACCAAGGCATTCCTTCTTGGGGTCCGTGTGGACCCCACTGCTGCAATAAGCACAGGCTGCAAAACAAAAGCCCTAAATTATTTTACAATTACTTTTTTGTTTTAAATTCTGTAAGAAAAGACCTAAGTTGTAATCCAGAATGTTTTACAGCTGCATGAGCTGCAAAAATCATGTATATAATGCTAATTTTTTTTTGTGTCGCTATAATTTGCTACATGTATGCTAGTTATTGCAATATTATTGCAATGTTATTGCATTTATAATACATCATTGATATTCAGCCATAGTGGATTTTGTTCTTCAATAAAGTTATGTCTGTTTGCTGCATTGAATTGGTTCTTACTGCATTGATTTCAAGGTATTCCCTCCTGGGGTCCATACGGACCCCGCCTGGTAGTTTGTGTATGTAAAATTGGCTGGTAGGATGAAGGTTAAGTGTGTTCTTTATGGCTTGGGCCCTTTAGTGTATTGCTGTTATTAATACAAGATGTTCTGAACAAAACTTATCTGGCGATTTTGTCTTTATAAGCTTTAATTTTAAAGAAAAGTATTGGGGTCCAAACGGACCCCACATGGTAAGATTAAGATGTAAAATAGCATGGTAGGATGATGGTTAAAACATGAGCTAATTTTATCCCTAATCTATCCCCAATGAGCAAGCCTGTGGCGACGGTGGCAAGGAAAAACTCCCTCAGACGACATGAGGAAGAAACCTCGAGAGGAACCAGACTCAAAAGGGAACCCATCCTCATTTGGGCAACAACAGACAACATGACTATAACATTAACAGTTTTAACATGAAGTCAGTTTCGTTGATGTTATAAACTCTTCATTGATGGAAACCTGAGCGCAAAACCGTCCACGACAACCGCAGTCCCAAAGTTAGCAAGTCAACTGTAGTCCTCAGCCATAAAAGCATTACTGTAAGAGTCCAGAGCATCCTCCAGGTATAACTCTCAACTGTCCTCATGGACAGTGTGTGTGCTGTGTTCATTGCGTTAATTTTCACAGGCAAACATGTGATGAATATCTGCTCGGAAATCAACTTTAGCATGATGATAATAAGTTGGAATTTCATTAGTTTGACATATGGTGACCCCATAGCCCAAGGGTGTACAAATACAATTAGTGAAGATCCAGAAAAGCAACTAAAATGACTAAATGGTGACGTTTACACTTTATGAATTAGTTTATGGCTATAAATACGATTCAGAATGGTTTTCTTTCATATTAGTGCATCATATTACCACTTTTGACTAGAGCTATGGACTCTAAGGTGAGAGATGTGAGACATATGCTTTGACATGAATGCAGGGAGAAAACAACACAGTCATCGCTGTCTAATTATCTTGAAACAGACCAGAGAGGGTAATTAAAATGAAATAAAACCAATAAAAATGTGTGAAAACTCTCCCATATAATGTCTAACTAATGCCTAACCCTGTAGCTAGACTCTGGTCCGATGAGCTTCCTTCAGCTAAATGTATGTGATTGGATAAACCATAACAGATGATCTGCGACAGAAACAGAACTGAAAATAGATTTGTTGAACTCCAAGCAGATTTGTCCCCATATGCTTGTGCTCTGCCACAGTATTTTTTCATTCCACTGAAATACTTTGCGTCTGGGCTGCCAGTTGACTGCTCTTGCCATCGCCAGTTCCTGAGAATCATCTGATGAATGGCATCATCAGGATCCAAAATCTGATGGAGTTTGTTTTCCATGAAATGAAAGATATTGGGATAAGGTGCAAGATAAATTTAATTCTTGGATAAGGAGTCGCTGGCTTCTGCATTTTTGAATACAGACACCAGATTTTTCATCAACCATCTTTAATGCTCAGGGATATCAAGAAAAACCCAAGAGCTACATCATATGACCTACAGGCCTCTCATGTTCCTGACAGCACAATCAGAAAAAGACTTGGCTTCTACTGAAGGGTGGCTACGAAAAAGCCAAAAAGATTATGGCAGCCCGGTTTAGGTTTGCAAAATGGTATCCGAACAAACCACAAAAGTTCTGGAACAGTATCCTTTGGACTGAGAAGACCAAGGTGGAGATGTTTGGTCATCGTGTACAAACCAAATGCAACTGTGAAGCATGGTGGTGGAAGGATGGTGATGGTTTTTGGCTTGTTTTGCGGCCACGGGACCTCGGACACTTGCAGTCATTGAGACAACAATGAATTCCACTTTATACCTGAACATTCTTGAGAGAAATTTAAGGACATCTGTCCAGCAGCTTAAGCTGGGCCGAAATTGGGACATGGAACAGGACGATGATCCCAAGCACACCATCAAATCAACATTTTGAATGGCTAAAGAGGAGAAAAAAATCAAAGTGATGGAATAGCCAGGTCAAAGTTGAAACCTCACCCTCATTGAGATGTCATGGCAGGAACTTAAGAGAGCTGTGCATCAACAAATTAACTCGAACATGAAGCAATGGAAGGCGGCACGGTGGTGTAGTGGTTAGCGCTGTCACCTCACAGCAAGAAGGTCCGGGTTTGAGCCCCGTGGCCGGCGAGGGCCTTTCTGTGCGGAGTTTGCATGTTCTCCCCGTGTCCGCGTGGGTTTCTTCCGGGTGCTCCGGTTTCCCCCACAGTCCAAAGACATGCAGGTTAGGTTAACTGGTGACTCTAAATTGACCGTAGGTGTGAATGGTTGTCTGTGTCTATGTGTCAGCCCTGTGATGACCTGGCAACTTGTCCAGGGTGTACCCCGCCTTTCGCCCGTAGTCAGCTGGGATAGGCTCCAGCTCGCCTGCGACCCTGTAGAACAGGATAAAGCGGCTAGAGATAATGAGATGAGATGAAGCAATGGTGTAAAGAAGGGTGCATCAAAATTTCTCCAAAATTTTGAGATGTGAGAAACTACGACTGAAAATGTTTACTTCAGGTTACTGTCGCTAAAGGTGGTTCTACATGTTACTGAAGTCATGGCCTGATGGTTCGAGAAGCAGATTTGGGACCAAAAGGTTGCTGGTTTGATTCTCTGGACTGGCAGGAATGGTTGAAGTGCCCTTGAGCAAGGCACCTGCTCCCCAGGCTGCTCAGGTACGTTGTATGTTGCTCTGGATAAGAGTGTCTGCTAAATGCCATTAATGTAATATTGGGCATACTTGGTTTTTCTGAATGTTGGTTTACTTTTTGGGAAAAAATGACTACATACTGAAATGTCTTTTTTTTTTTTTTTTTGTGGTCATTTATTTGTTTCTAGAAGTTTTTGAAGACCACACAATTGTTAAGGTCCTCAGACATAAAACCATAGAATTGAATGAGGGTGTATTTTCTTTTTCCCATGACTGTATGCAGTAATGCTTTATCTTTTGGCACTGAATGTGAGTGTCATGCTTGGAGGAGAAGTGTAAGCATATTTTTATCGCCTCTGGTCGGGACTTCGCTGTGAATCAGAGTTTTGATAGTCTTGTGAGTCAGAACTTCTGAGTGTTCCAAGGCTTTAACATCGATCTCATGAGAGTAAGCACACATATTTTAGTTACAGTGGTGAGCAAATAGCTGAGCATTTTAGATTTCAGGGTCTTCAAGGACATTAGCTCTCTGGCAGTCACACAATCTGAAAATTAGACTCTCGGACCCATGACCGGCCCGTTACGTGTTTCTTCGCTTGTTACGGTACATTCTCAACCCTTGACACTATGTGAACTTTCTCTTGGTTATAACCATCGCGATGCATCATGAAATGGAGCACAGACATTGTCCACGTTGCATATCTCTCACGGCTCAGCCGTTATGTCATTCTGTTGGCGTGTGGTCAGGAGAACAGGTGACGGAGATAACCATCAACCGTTTAACCCTGAGAATGCAATGCTTGCAACACACGTACACACACCATCTCAGTGAGAGAGAGAAACCAAGTGTGAGTCTTACACATAGGCAGAGCACACACACATGGGCACCTGTTTTATTATGAACATGGACCATGTATTCCAGCACATTTGCTCATCGAGCAAACGGAGCTAGTGTCAAATTTGAGGATCTCCACAGCAGGTGGTGTTAAGAGGCTTTCTGGACTCCTCCATAATCGCCTATGATGATTCGTCTGACTCAGTGTGGTTTCAGCTCCAAAGCACCTGCCTCTGTATGATAAAGATGAAGCCAGAGAGAGATATTTAAAGCAGAAGCACAAGTGTGTGTATGTTAAGATATTAATGCAAGTAGCTAAGATGAGGTACAGCACACAAAAGAGAAGGAGGTTATGATGACAGACACACATCCTTATGTTTCAGAAACAGGTTCCATTGGTTGAACTCATGGTGGATAGCATTTTCATGTTATATTTCCGAAACCTGTGCAAGAAATCCCAGAAACGTCTCGTCTCATCTCTCTCATCTCATTATCTCTAGCCGCTTTATCCTGTTCTACAGGGTCGCAGGCAAGCCGGAGCCTATCCCAGCTGACTACGGGCGAAAGGCGGGGTACACCCTGGACAAGTCGCCAGGTCATCACAGGGCTGACACATAGACATAGACAACCATTCACACTCACATTCACACCTACGCTCAATTTAGAGTCACCAGTTAACCTAACCTGCATGTCTTTGGACTGTGGGGGAAACCGGAGCACCTGGAGGAAACTCACGCGGACACGGGGAGAACATGCAAACTCCACACAGAAAGGCCCTCGCCGGCCACGGGGCTCGAACCCAGACCTTCTTGCTGTGAGGCGACAGCGCTAACCACTACACCACCGTGCCACCCTCCCAGAACCGTGTAAATACATAATTTGCAGATCCATATTCAAGGCTGATGCTTTAAAATGCACTTCCGTCAGTCTTTAATAAGGTCAACTTCTGTCTGTTTTTATTTTTGGAGCATTGGAGTAGGTTGTGATGGGGTGGGGATCGTGTTGGAACATTTTGGAGGGGATGAGGACACTGTTGGAGCAGAGTAAGATGGGGTGGGGACAGTGCTGAAGTGTGCAAAGATGGGGTGTTGGAGCATTCTGGGGTGGGTTGGGAACTGCGTTGGAGCATGCTTTCATGGGTGTTGGAGCATGCTAGTATGGGGGTATAGGAATGGTGTACCATCCGGGAACATGGGCCAGCACACACATGTACAGGGTTGGGACGGTGTTAGACCATGTTGGGACCAGGTGGGGACGGTGTTTGAGTGTGGTGAGATGGGACAGGCATGGTGTTCAAATGTGCTAGGATGTGGTGGGACGGTGACTAAGCATATTGGGGTGGGGTGGGGAACGCTGTTGGTGGTGAGTTGGTGTAGGGTAGGGACAGTGCTGGAGTGTCTTGGGATAGAGTGGGGATGGTGTTGGAACATGCTTAGATGGGGTCGGGACAGTGTTGGAAGATATTGTGATGTGGTAGAATTGGTGCTGAAACATGCTGGGATGGGGTGAGGATGATATTGGTGAGTTCTGGGACTAGGTGGGGATGGTGTTAGTGTGCTGGGATGGTATGGATGGTGATGGGGTATTCTGGGATGTTGTGGAGAGAGAGTTTGAGCACACTGCAGCAGGGATGTTGGTGCACGCTGAGGCAGGGATGTTGGTGCACGCTGAGGCAGGGATGTTGATGCACGCTGGGGCAGGGATGTTGGGGCACACTGCAGCAGGGATGTTGGTGCATGCTGCCGCAGGGTGTTGATGCATTCTGGGGCAGGGATGTTGGGGCACGCTGCAGTAGGGATGTTGGTGCACGCTGCGGCAGGGTGTTGATGCATTCTGGGGCAGGGATGTTGGGGCACACTGCAGTAGGGATGTTGGTGCACGCTGCGGCAGGGTGTTGATGTATTTTGGGGCAGGGATGTCGGGGCACGCTGAGGCAGGGATGTCGGTGCATGCCGTGGCAGGGTCTTGATGCATTCTGGGGCAGGGATGTTGGGGCACGCTGAGGCAGGGATGTTGGTGCATGCTGTGGCAGGGTGTTGATGCATGCTGGGGCAGGGTGTAGATGCATGCTGAGACAATGTTGGTGCACGCTGCGTCAGGGTGTTGATGTATTCTGGGGCAGGGTGTTGGTGCATGCTGAGACAATGTTGGAGCACACTGGGGTATGGTGTAGGTGCATTCTGGGGCGGGGATGTTGGTGCATTCTGGGGCAGGGTGTTGGTGCATGCTGAGACAGTGTAGCTTGCTGGGGCAGGGTGTAGGTGTGGATGAATGATAATGTCGGCGATGCCTTAATACAGGTCATCCACTGCAATCAAAACCATTTTAATAGGCTTTTTACTGACGTGCCGTACTGTCCTGATACTTAGTATGAAATAAACTTTACCCAGTTAAATGAGTGGATTTCGACCACAATCACAGAAATGCTAAACTGAAGTGCCTGTTTTGCTGTGTGTGTGTGTGTGTGTGTGTGTGTGTGTGTGTGTGTGTGTGTGTGTACAGTATATGTGTGTGTGCGTGTGTGCCAGAGGTTGTCAGGGCCACTAGCAGCTAAATTGTTCTCCATGGCAACGAAAGGCCCTTGCCCATTTTCACACATGAAGCTCTCTGCTGTTCTGCAAACGCACCCCGAGTCTGCTCTGCGTCAAATTCCTCACTAGAGCGAGTGAGCGAGTGAAGTGTAGCTTGACATTAACGGGTTTGTTTTAGGTTCTAGATTTTTAAGTATGGATCATGTTCTGTTGATAATTAGACATGGGCTGTATGAGGGAAAAATATCATCTCGCAACACTATCACATATCGGATATGGGTCATGACATCTAGCAGTAAGAATCTACCGGAAAACAAAAGTGTTAAATGTTAAGTGAAAAAAAGAGTTTGTTTGAGAGTGAAAAAGAGAAGAATAAAAAATTCAGTTACATTTTAATGTTTCAGGCCACCATATGGGAAATGCTCAGAAATAAAAATTCAAAGATGGTACAATGCATTGTTTATTGGTTTATAAGCAGTGTGAGGAATGGTTTTGGTTTGTTTTGCTATGAGCTATTTAAATATTAAATACCTACTAGTCTATAAGTCAAAACTGTAGTATTGTGCCCACTTATTTTTGGAGAAAGACAAGTGCACACAGCAAGTTCGTCAGGTTTGGAAAGTACAGCAGATAAATGATCATGAATAATATTTTTGAAAAAATTTTTTTGAAAAAATCAGTGTCATGTTTCTACAGTTTTGGTGAACAAAATTTGGCACTTGAGCCAACACTTGTAATGAACTCAATCAATCTCTCTACCTCCATTGTACATCAGGCAATTGACCAGTTATTTAACTTTACAGAGCAGAGAAAGTTCTGCAGAAGATTGTCTGGAAATTAATTTGTAGAATCATCTTTTCTGAAGGGCGGCACGGTGGTGTAGTGGTTAGCGCTGTCGCCTCACAGCAAGAAGGTCCGGGTTCGAGCCCCGTGGCCGGCGAGGGCCTTTCTGTGCGGAGTTTGCATGTTCTCCCCATGTCCGCGTGGGTTTCCTCCGGGTGCTCCGGTTTCCCCCACAGTCCAAAGACATGCAGGTTAGGTTAACTGGTGACTCTAAATTGACCGTAGGTGTGAATGGTTGTCTGTGTCTATGTGTCAGCCCTGTGATGACCTGGCGACTTGTCCAGGGTGTACCCCGCCTTTCGCCCATAGTCAGCTGGGATAGGCTCCAGCTTGCCTACGACCCTGTAGAACAGGATAAAGCGGCTAGAGATAATGAGATGAGATGAGATCTTTTCTGAAGATGATTAGTTGAGGAAGTACACCCTCCTTAAAACCATTTGAAGGATTTTAAAGCACCAAAGTTGATTGAGCAAAGTAGTGAAAGGTTGTGTGTCGAGGCATCAATTTAATCATTACCCCTAAAAAAAAAAAAAGTTTCACTCTGCAGTTACAGGAAAACCATAAAACACTGTTACACTAGAAGATCAGGTGTTGGAATGAAGCAGATTAAAGGACAAGAGGGATTTGGCTAATAATCGTAATCAGGTCTCAGTTCCATTGAGTTTAATTTGTGTAACGTTCTGCTTTTAACAACAGACGCTGTCACAAAGCAGCACTATTTAAAAGTTATTCCATGAAATCGAGTCGTACATGAGCCGATAGCCAACAAGGCGCGTAGCACTGAGTCGGCTATAAACCACGTACGATGAGACTGAGTGGAATAATTGTTTCATTCTATCCACATTCACTGGATTTTGAGAAACGGAGCATTTTTATTTTTTTGCAAATTCGATAAATAAAAACTTTATACAAAACGTCCAACAAAGTCATTTCCGCTTAGAATGTAAACAAACCGGCGAAATGACAGGAGCAATTTGTGGAAAATGCTATAATAATAATAATTCTTGAAAAAAAAAGATGTGTCCTTACCATCAAATACTTTCATTCCATATTTTGTTGCTTTTTTGTATTTTTGGGGTTTTGTTTTCGAGTAGAGATTTTATTTCGTCCTCAGCTGTCGCCATTTTCTTCTCCTTCTTGTTCTTTTTGGTGGTTGGCAAACCAACTTAAAGGTGCATTACTGCCACTGACTGGGCTGGAGTGTGGAACAGGAGATATTGGGGGGACTATATTCTTTTAACTGTTTCTGTGTCTTTTAAATACTTGGTAACAAAGTGATATATCTGACTTGATGCGCTCCGACAGTTTGTTTTTCTCTACTGACAGTATATGAGCTCACAGCCTAGTAGTAGAGTAGCCAATCAGAGCACACGATTGCTCATATCCAGTGAATGAGGATAGAATAAAATAAACAGAAATGTACACTACCGTTCAAAAGTTTGGGGTCACTTTGAAATGTCCTTATTTTTGAAAGAAAAGCACTGTTCTTTTCAATGAAGATCACTTTAAGCTAATCAGAAATCCACTCTATACATTGCTAATGTGGTAAATGACTATTCTAGCTGCAAATGTCTGGTTTTTGGTGCAATATCTCCATAGGTGTATAGAGGCCCATTTCCAGCAACTCTCACTCCAGTGTTCTAATGGTACAATGTGTTTGCTCATTGCCTCAGAAGGCTAATGGATGATTAGAAAACCCTTGTACAATCATGTTAGCACAGCTGAAAACAGTTTAGCTCTTTAGAGAAGCTATAAAACTGACCTTCCTTTGAGCAGATTGAGTTTCTGGAGCATCACATTTGTGGTAGGGCTGCACAATTAATCGAATTTAATCGAAAATCGCGATTTTGGCTGCCACGATTAAATTAAATGAAAATCGCGATTTATTTCCATTTAAAATGCGAGCTCTGCTGCATATCTGATCAAGCACTTTGACCAGTACTCCGCCAAACCATTAGGGGGCAAACCGACGCATGTAAGGTTTCATTATTCCGCCTAAATAAGCAAGCAAGCCAAGTGCGCAGAGCTTCAGTGCAGCGGTATCTTCAAGGGGTGATAGCGTGAGAGTAGGTAACAGATTGAGGTGAGAGAGAAAAGCTAACTATGTCGGAACAACAGACTATTTAGCACTGGAGGCAATGCTGTGACCTGCCTTCGCTCATGTTTAAAGCCAGAGCATGTTGATAGGCTGGTCTTTCTAGCTAAAAACTTGTAGGCCTCAGTATAATGCTATGTAATTGTTGCAACTGAGTTTTCAGTTCCTTCATCCTTTGGTAATTTCTTGGATAAATTTCATTTATTTGTCATTTGGAAATCAGAATTTCTCTTTTAAATTTCATTCTGCACTGAAAGCTGTTCATATTGTTTGTTTGAATATAGTGAAATAAAATTTAAGTGATTTCCCTAACATCAAGAATAATCGTGATTACAATTTTGATCAAGATAATCGTGATTATCATTTTTTCCATAATCGTGCAGCCCTAATTTGTGGGGTCGATTAAATGCTCAAAATGGCCAGAAAAATGTCTTGACTACATTTTCTATTCATTTTACAACTTATGGTGGTAAATAAAAGTGTGACTTTTCATGGAAAACACAAAATTGTCTGGGTGACCCCAAACTTTTGAACGGTAGTGTATATAGGATGTCGATTTTGATCTTGCTACTGTATGCGTATGTGTAAAACAATAGAATACTGAACTTAATGATACACCAGTGTACACTTGTTTCCCAGGATAGGGCCAGAAGTACTTTTTTTTTAATAGATTTAGGAGATTCTCCAGATGTCTTATGGAGCAAGAAAGATGACACAATGTCTATGATAATAGACAAGACTTAGGCTACACACACTTGCACTGGCAGTTATGCAGCAGGTCTGCCTTCAAGCCACATACAGTACATGTGAATTAGCCTTGCTGTCATACTCCTTTTCTATTAATAAGAGAATTCTGATGGATCACAGCTTCGGACTTCATGACTATGTTCTCAATCCACGCAAGAATGTGAAAATGAGATCCTCTGTAGTCTGGCCAGGCGTGTAGAAGTGTGTGCATCTGCTGTCAAAACCTCAGACATCACATCCCAGTTCCCAATTACCACAAATCCAACCAAGACAAGACAGAAGCCTTCTGTCCATGTAACTTGGTTTTTATTGAGCATGTGTTGCCCCTGAGTTTCTGATATTGCTTTTGTTCTGTCAAAAAAATCAGTTTTCAGACAGAAAATTTACATTTTGCAACCAAACCTGAGATTCTAAAGTATTGAGATTCTGAAAGGCAGTCTTTCAAAAGCTTGGTTGTGCAAAGAGAATGAGTGCAAAACAAGTCTCCAACTGTGGCACCAACTGTAGCCTTGTCTTGTCCCACCATGGCCTTAATTTAGCTCTTTGCCATTTGCAAACTAAAGTATCGAAATGGAAGTAACTCCAGGGTTGTATTAAACTAATGTTGATCATCATGAAGATGTGTCTGCCAAGGCATTGCTGCAGTCTTGAGGACTTGGTTTAGAGTGTTGGGCTGTAGATTGCTTGGAGACTTGTGTATTTGTGAGATGTTGTTTTATGCTTGGAGAAGAGGAAGCGTCATGTATCTCTCATTGCGGATGAAATCATCCATTCTTCCATCAGTTGGTCGAGCCATCAACTGACTGATCCATCTATACATCCAACTATTACTATTCCATCCATCCATCCATCCATCCATCCATCCATCCATCCATCCATCTGTTGACCCATCAACCCATTTTATATTGCAGTCATGTGTTAATTGAGCCATCCATCCATCCATTCATCCATTCATCCATCGGTTGATCCATCCATCCAATAACCCACCCATCTGTCCATCCATTGGTTGATCCATCTATCAATTGATCCATCCATCCAATGACCCATCTTTCAGTTGATCTATCCATCCATTGGTTGATCTATCAATCAGTTGATCCATCCAATGACCCATCCATCCATTGGTTGATCCATCTATCAGTCCATCCATCCATCCATCCATCCATCCATCCATCCATCCATCCATCCATCCAATGACCCATCCATCCATTGGTTTATCCATCTATCAGTTGATCCATCCATCCAATGACCCATCTATCAGTTGACCCATCCATCCATTGGTTGATCCATCTATCAATTGATCCATCCATCCAATGACCCATCCATCCATCCATTGGTTGATCCATCTATCAGTTGAGCCATCCAGCCATCCATTTTTTCATCAGCGCACAGAATCTTCACTTTTAACTTTTTTAGTTTCTTTTTCTTTTTTTTTTTTTTTGCTTGCTTGCTTGCTTTCTCCCACGCTTGCTGTGTTAACTCTAAAGTGTAATAAGTCATATCAAAGCATTCAGGCAGACTTATCTCCACCTACCTACTCCAAGAAGGATGGGTTCAGGGCCAAAGTCATCAAGATGCCATCTGACTTTCTATGATGTACAAAAATTTCACACAGATGTCAGTGCTTCCATTTGTGCTTTTTTTTTTTTTTATGTGTGCAAAAGCATGCATTATTCAAGCTATTTTCCCAATGGGGGAATGATGGTAAATTTACCACACCTCTTTTTCAACAGTTGGCATCATCTGTCAGAAAAGTTGCCAGGCTTTCCAGTGCATGTGGGTGTTTGTTCATGTAAAATGGTATTGTGTAATTTTGCGACACTTGTAGCATCAGACTCCTTGTTTTTTTCCACCATAACATCTCATCTCATTATCTGTAGCCGCTTTATCCTGTTCTACAGGGTCGCAGGCAAGCTGGAGCCTATCCCAGCTGACTACGGGCGAAAGGCGGGGTACACCCTGGACAAGTCGCCAGGTCATCACAGGGCTGACACACAGACACAGACAACCATTCACACTCACATTCACACCTACGGTCAATTTAGAGTCACCAGTTAACCTAACCTGCATGTCTTTGGACTCCTCTCTCTCATTTCTCATCCGATTCCAGTTCTGATCGATGTTTTGGGTAGATCTTGCCTTCAGGAACAAAACTGGGTCGTTTGTTTGTTGATTTTTCTTGTTGTAAGTGGTTTGTTTACAGCTTTGTTTATCTCATCTCATTATCTCTAGCTGCTTTATCCTGTTCTACAGGGTCGCGGGCAAGCTGGAGCCTATCCCAGCTGACTACGGGCGAGAGGCGGGGTACACCCTGGACAAGTCGCCAGGTCATCACAGGGCTGACACATAGACACAGACAACCATTCACACTCACATTCACACCTTCGGTCAATTTAGAGTCACCAGTTAACCTAACCTGCATGTCTTTGGACTGTGGGGGAAACCGGAGCACCCGGAGGAAACCCACGCGGACACGGGGAGAACATGCAAACTCCACACAGAAAGGCCCTCGCCGGCCACGGGGCTCGAACCCGGACCTTCTTGCTGTGAGGTGACAGCGCTAACCACTACACCACCGTGCCGCCCCCACGGTAACATTTCAGTGTAATTGAAAGTTATGATTTGATTGCTTCTCATAACATTGTTATTCTCAGATAATTGATACATGTGTTTATTACACAAAAACACGAGCAATTCAACTCAAATTTTGAGCTTCAGATTTTTTTTTTTTTTTGCTTCAAAACATTTTATAGTGTTTTGCTTCTTTTTACAGTTCTGATATGTAGCCTGGTGTTATGACTGGTCTTTGGCCAATTTAGATAAGATTTATAAATGAAGTAAAGATGTGACGAAGTGAGATTAGTGTGTGTGTGTGTGTGTGTGTGTGTGTGTGTGTGGACAGTTACGAATGCATTAAAAATGTTCCACACAGTCCAACCAGTTGGCTTCTGCCCAAGCTTTTAAATTTATCATTTGAAGATTTATATCTTTCCATCCAGTCCTTTGGTTTATTTCACTTCTTACTTCCAAATAAGAGAGCTTTTGAATTAAGGGCTGTGTAGCAGCTGTTACATGCCTCGGCACCCTGGTTGAAATGAATTTGCAATCCTGTTTTCGACATATTAACAAATTAATAATATTTCCAGCAAAGAATTAATGTTGCTGTGGTAGTTAATGAACTGGGAGGCCATGGCCTAATGGTTAGAGAAGCAGTTTCGGGACCAAAAGGTTGTTGGTTTAATTTCCTGGACTCGCAGGAATGGTTGAAGTGCCCTTGAGCAAGGTACCTAACCCCCAACTGCTCCCCAGGCTGCTCTGGGTGTGTTATACGTCGCTCTGGGCAAGCGCGTCTGCTAAATGCCTGTAATGTAATGTACGGTAACTGACCTCATTTGCATAGAATATGGACCAGACGTGATCCATCTAAACCGTTACCCATTTATGGTTGTGAGTATACTGATGTATTATTAAGCTTTGGGTTTTTTTTGTAGTTCCATTGTAAAAGCCAATATCCTCCACTATTCTCATCCACACCTGTCAGGAAAGAAGCACTGAACAGTGATAATCACTGAAACTTCACTCCAAGGTGCAAAATCCCATACGGCATCTGTTTTTTGTTGTTGTTGTTCTCATCAGGTTGGTCCAAATGATTTTTTTCCTGCAGCTTGCCACGCATTACCATAAACAATTTTTCTCGCTGATATGCTTCTGCTTGCTGAGAGCTTAAATAGCAGCGTTAAGATCAACACTCATCCATCAAACGCCTCTCCAAGCTCTCTCTGTCTTCTCTAGAGCACACGGTGGTCCTTCTTCATCTTTATTACAATTTGCTCATCTCGACGTTTGTCTTTCTTTTGACTTATTGAAAAAAAAAACTTCATAAGAGTTTCTGTGGCACTGTCGGTCCAAATTGTCTCAGCTTGCAGTCTTGCAATTCCTGGGACTGTTGATGTGGCAGATCACTTGTGCTGATGAGATGCCAGTTTTTTCAGACTTTCTCACAATATTTAAAGGAGACATGGGATGGGGGAGACTCGGGACGGTTTGTATTCCCATAAATTAATTTCAACCAGTCAGGTTTTAGATGACATCAGATGTTAGATGTTTCCCCTTAGAGTAACCAGCTTCCTTTGGAGCCACGAAGCTGGACACTGCAGTAAGGTTTGTGCAGGTGAAATATTTTATCAACCAAAACTTGTACAACCCCGATTCCAAAAAAGTTGGGATAAAGTACAAATTGTAAATAAAAACGGAATGCAATGATGTGGAAGTTTCAAAATTCCATATTTTATTCAGACTAGAACATAGATGAGGTGGCACGGTGGTGTAGTGGTTAGCGCTGTTGCCTCACAGCAAGAAGGTCCGGGTTCGAGCCCAGTGGCCGGTGAGGGCCTTTCTGTGTGGAGTTTGCATGTTCTCCCCGTGTCCGCGTGGGTTTCCTCCAAAGACATGCAGGTTAGGTTAACTGGTGACTCTAAATTGACCGTAGGTGTGAATGTGAGTGTGAATGGTTATCTGTGTCTATGTGTTGGCCCTGTGATGACCTGGCGACTTGTCCAGGGTGTACCCCGCCTTTCGCCCGTAGTCAGCTGGGATAGGCTCCAGCTTGCCTGCGACCCTGTAGAACAGGATAAAGCGGCTACAGATAATGAGATGAGGAACATAGATGACACATCAAATGTTTAAACTGAGAAAATGTATAATTTAAAGAGAAAAATTAGGTGATTTTAAATTTCATGACAACAACACATCTCAAAAAAGTTGGGACAAGGCCATGTTTACCACTGTGAGACATCCCCTTTTCTCTTTACAACAGTCTGTAAACGTCTGGGGACTGAGGAGACAAGTTGCTCAAGTTTAGGGATAGGAATGTTAACCCATTCTTGTCTAATGTAGGATTCTAGTTGCTCAAGTGTCTTAGGTCTTTTTTGTCGTATCTTCTGTTTTATGATGCGCCAAATGTTTTCTATGGGTGAAAGATCTGGACTGCAGGCTGGCCAGTTCAGTACCCGGACCCTTCTTCTACGCAGCCATGATGCTGTAATTGATGCAGTATGTGGTTTGGCATTGTCATGTTGGAAAATGCAAGGTCTTTCCTGAAAGAGACGTCGTCTGGATGGGAGCATATGTTGCTCTAGAACCTGGATATACCTTTCAGCATTGATGGTGTCTTTCCAGATGTGTAAGCTGCCCATGCCACACACACTAATGCAACCCCATACCATCAGAGATGCAGGCTTCTGAACTGAGCGCTGATAACAACTTGGGTCGTCCTTCTCCTGTTTAGTCCAAATGACACGGCGTCCCTGATTTCCATAAAGAACTTCAAATTTTGATTCGTCTGACCACAGAACAGTTTTCCACTTTGCCACAGTCCATTTTAAATGAGCCTTGGCCCAGAGAAGACGTCTGCGCTTCTGGATCATGTTTAGATACGGCTTCTTCTTCTACGGAGTTTTAGCTGGCAACGGCGGATGGCACGGTGAATTGTGTTCGCAGATAATGTTCTCTGGAAATGTTCCTGAGCCCATTTTGTGATTTCCAATACAGAAGCATGCCTGTACGTGATGCAGTGCCGTCTAAGGGCCCGAAGATCACAGGCACCCAGTATGGCTTTCCGGCCTTGACCCTTACGCACAGAGATTCTTCCAGATTCTCTGGATCTTTTGATGATATTATGCACTGGAGATGATGATATGTTCAAACTCTTTGCAGTTTTACACTGTCAAACTCCTTTCTGATATTGCTCCACTATTTGTCGGCGCAGAATTAGGGGGATTGGTGATCCCCTTCCCATCTTTACTTCTGAGAGCCGCTGCCACTCCAAGATGCTCTTTTTATACCCAGTCATGTTAATGACCTATTGCCGATTGACCTAATGAGTTGCAATTTGGTCCTCCAGCTGTTCCTTTTTTGTACCTTTAACTTTTCCAGCCTCTTATTGCCCCTGTCCCAACTTTTTTGAGATGTGTTGCTGTCATGAAATTTCAAATGAGCCAATATCTCATCTCATCTCATCTCATTATCTCTAGCCGCTTTATCCTTCTACAGGGTCGCAGGCAAGCTGGAGCCTATCCCAGCTGACTACGGGCGAAAGGCGGGGTACACCCTGGACAAGTCGCCAGGTCATCACAGGGCTGACACATAGACACAGACAACCATTCACACTCACATTCACGCCTACGGTCAATTTAGAGTCACCAGTTAACCTAACCTGCATGTCTTTGGACTGTGGGGGAAACCGGAGCACCCGGAGGAAACCCACGCGGACACGGGGAGAACATGCAAACTCCACACAGAAAGGCCCTCGCCGGCCCCGGGGCTCGAACCCAGGACCTTCTTGCTGTGAGGCGACAGCGCTAACCACTACACCACCGTGCCGCCATGAGCCAATATTTGGCATGAAATTTTAAAATGTCTCAGTTTTGACATTTGATATGTTGTCTATGTTCTATTGTGAATAGAATATCAGTTTTTGAGATTTGTAAATTATTGCATTCCGTTTTTATTTACAATTTGTACTTTGTCCCAACTTTTTTGGAATCGGGGTTGTATTTTCTACTTCGACTCCACCTCCATTCTGTGGTGTAATATACGCTGGTGAATTGGGGATTTGTTAGAAATTAAAGTAGCCTAGAGTTAATTAAGGATTAAGCTTATTAGCTCATCTGTCCATAAGGCCGATGAGCTGTTGCCATGGCGTGGCATCCGTCGTCCATCCATCGTCCACAATTCAGTTAAATCGTATCTCCGCTCCGTCAGTTCTCCACGGATTTCCGTTACGATTGTTTTGTTTGAAAGAACTCATCACACTACCCGCAACTTGGTCGTTGTTTTGTCAGATTTTTTGCTAACGAGTTACTAATTAGGCCACATTAACGAATTTTCCATTCCTCTCACTAGAATTGTATCTCCGCTTTCATTTTTCATCCAATTTCAGTTCTGATCGATGTTTTGGGTAGATCTTCCCTTGAGGAACAAAACTTGGTCATTTGTTTGTTGTTTATTTTCAGATAAATCGTGTCTCCTCCCTCTTTTCTCAGTCAATTTCAGCTCTGATTGTTTGATTTGAAAGAACTAGACCTTCTGCACAAAACTTAGTCACTGTCTTGTCAAATTTTTGCTAACAAACTGCTAATTAGATCAACTTAACAAATTTTGGGACTTCTTATTAGAATCGTATCTCCTTTCACAGTTCTCACCCGATTCCAGTTCTGATCGATGTTTTGGGTCGATCTTCCCAACTTGGTCGTTTGTTTGTTGATTTTCTTGTTGTAAGTTTACAACTTTGCTTATTTTCAGTTAAATCGTGTCTCCTCCCTCCCTCAGCTCTCAACGGATTTCGGTTCTGATTGTTTGATTTGAAAGAACTAGACCTTCTGCACAACACTTTTTCACACTTTTTCAACACTTGGTCATTGTATTGTCAATTTTTTGCTAACAAACTAGTAATTATGTCAACTTCACACATTTTCTTCTGACTAGAATTGTATCTCCTCTCTCATTTATTATGCGAATTTGGTTCTGATGGATGTTTTGGGTCGATCTTCTCTCGGGGAACAAAACGTAGTCCTTTGTTGATTTTCCTCTTGTAAATAATTAGTCGTGGAGGTTGGTCCTCTCTCACATCGTCACATTTCAGTTCTGTTTGATGTTTTGGTCGTCATGGTTGTTTTGATGGCAGGCCAGATGAGCGACTACGTCCTTGATGTTCTGGTTTCATTCCTTCTTGAGAATGGAACTGTTTTGTCTCGTCAGGTTTTGGGTAAACTGGCATTTTTCTATCGCTGTACCAGCATTGTGTGTTCATCCAGTTCATATGTTACAAGTTTTCTCATCTCATTATCTCTAGCCGCTTTATCCTGTTCTACAGGGTCGCAGGCAAGCTGGAGCCTATCCCAGCTGACTACGGGTGAAAGGCGGGGTACACCCTGGACAAGTCACCAGGTCATCACAGGGCTGACACATAGACACAGACAACCATTCACACTCACATTCACACCTACGGTCAATTTAGAGTCACCAGTTAACCTAACCTGCATGTCTTTGGACTGTGGGGGAAACCGGAGCACCCGGAGGAAACCCACGCGGACACGGGGAGAACATGCAAACTCCACACAGAAAGGCCCTCGCCGGCCACGGGGCTCGAACCCGGACCTTCTTGCTGTGAGGCGACAGTGCTAACCACTACACCACCGTGCCGCTGTTACAAGTTTTGATAAATAAAACTTAAACATGTAGGATTAAGCTAGGTAGTTTATTTTTGTTCTATGTCTCTCCACAAAAAAATAACAGGAAAAGTGAAGCCTGAAGGTCAGTATATGTGACAATCTGAGAAACTAATATTGTGATAAGAGGGGATAGTAAATACTCTCGAACGCAATATGAATGTGGCGCTAATTGCAAAGAATTTCACACAATCTGAAAATGTGTCCCAAGTCTCCCCAATGCAAATGGTGTACGAAGATGATCCAAAATGTTGATGATTTGGTCCCGGGAATAGCATTTGCCATGGCTCATCAAAATGAAAGCATAACGTGAAATAATCATTTGTGGAAAGTAAATCATGCAGTTCCACATTCCCCACACACAATCGACCATGACTTTTCCAGTGACGGATTCTCTCAGCTTGCAATCTTTCATTGCAGAGATGAAGATAAAAGAAGCAACACAATCTTCTTCTTTCTGAAAGTTTCGAGTAGTTTATCTTTAGAAAGCACAGAACATTTCAGTGAAAGGAGCAATTTGCTGTCCTGGACTCGAGAGAAAAATGGTCCATTGTTCATTCATGTATTTCTAAAAGTTCTACATGGAATCCTTCAACAAACAGAGGTTTCAAGTTGAACTTCTTTCGAGAGCTAGAACCACTAACCACCCAAGGAACCTTCGAGAAACCCTTGAGAAAGAAATAACGTGTTTCTGGCTGGACATTCATACGTTTGCATGTGTGCATGGGTTTCCTGGATGGGCCTAGCTTCCGATCCAGTACTTCTTCGTGCACCAGAGTTCCCAGGATAGACTCTGGATCCAGCATGACCCTGATCAGGATCAACTGAATGAATGAACCTGAGAGAAAGTCTCATCTCATCTCATTATCTCTAGCTGCTTTATCCTGTTCTACAGGGTCGCAGGCAAGCTGGAGCCTATCCCAGCTGACTACAGGCGAAAGGCGGGGTACACCCTGGACAAGTCGCCAGGTCATCGCAGGGCCGACACACAGATAACCATTCACACTCACATTCACACCTACGGTCAATTTAGAGTCACCAGTTAACCTAACCTGCATGTCTTTGGACTGTGGGGGAAACCGGAGCACCCAGAGGAAACCCACGCGGACACGGGGAGAATATGCAAACTCTACACAGAAAGGCCCTCGCCGGCCACAGGGCTCGAACCCGGACCTTCTTGCTGTGAGGCGACAGCGCTAACCACTACACCACTGTGCCGCCCCAGGGAAAATAATAATAATATTAATATTCTGTGTGACTGCGCTAGCATTGGCCTTCGCTAACACTACACTTGCTGGAAGCTAACTGGACTGCCACGCTAACAGCACCAAGTCGCGGGTAAGCTAGTGTTGGCCTTCGAGAATGCTGATATGAAAAGAGCGTGTATGTATAATACTACTACTGCTACTACTACTAATAATAATGTTGGCTGGCTTTTTTTTGTGGTATGTCAGATATATTCCGTTCAACACTCAGATCCGCGATGTATTTCAGATGAAAAATGCGAGTTTTTCAACACGAGAAGATAAACTTCAAATCTTCAAGCCAACATGTGGTTTTCTTTTTATTATATCGACACATTCACAAAGTCCCCAAATTTATCAAAACAATTCACCGATTTCCTCATGAGTGACATCTAGAGATTTTTGTCATGGTATTGATTCTCCATGTCCCAGATGGAGCATGTATGAAAAATACGAGTGACGTATTTCCCAGTAAAACACTCATATCCATATTATTTATATATATATATATATATATATATATATATATATATATATATATATATATATGTTATTTACCAGCTGGGAGGTCCATATCGTGAAATACCATGACCGAGGTCTTGAAAGTACTGAGCGTATTTCACCATACGGACCGAGCTTAAGCTGGTAAATAATATATTTATTTTTTCTTTACCAAATTCTAACAGAAAACGAGAGCGCCTGAAAGGGAAAACCGAGCCGAGCCGCCATTTTGAATCCTCATTCACGGCTGTAATGCAAATGGCTTCCTCCTCGGTATACAAGTGCACTTCCATGGCAGGAAAAAAACTACATTTTGCCGCCTATGTAGTCCCCTATTTATACAAAATTGAGTCATTCAGGATTCAGCCATGTTTTTGCTCGGCGTTAGCAACAGTTAGAGGTTTTTAGCTTTCTCCTGAAATGTTTTATTTTATTTCTTCTTCCTCAGGGTAGTAAAACTCGCTTTCGCTGTGAACACTGTCGTTATTGCTATCCATGCTGTAAAATTAATGCTATTCTCCTGAGAAATGCTGGCAAAAAGTTATAAGATTTTTGATAATCTTATAAATAAATCTTATAAAAAAAAGATAAATGTGGACAAAAAATGCTACTATGTTTGTTGTTGTTGTGAACGAGCGAGTCACCTGGGGTCCGTACCGTAGGATACGGACCTGCTCGCCAGCCAGTCAGAGCGCAGGATTTGATGGAAACCGGACCATGAAAAAAATAAAAGGTTTTATGAATTCAGTTTGTAGTCATCTGAAGCTCTACACCCTTAGAAAATAAAGCTTTCTTAAGCAGTTCTGTTTAGAGCCTTTTCTGAAAGGAATCCTTATTTTATTTCTGGGGTTCTTCAAAGGTTCCCCTGGAGGGACAAACTGAAGAACCTTTTCGGGTGCTTGACCAGTGTAACAACAGGATAAATACAGGTTGCATTACTTTTATCTTAAAAAATATCCCACACATTGTCTCTGCATCACATGCTTGTACTCTTTTCTGGCCACAAGCTTCAGAATCTTCAAGATTACAATTGATGAACTCTGCACTCTTCCATACGTATGTCTGTTCACTTCTCTACACCAGTGTGTACTAAGGAGAACAAACTTTTGAACACTGATACCCAGTTTTATTGTTTGTTTGTTTTTTCTTGGAGCAAGATGCTGTATATAGACTGGACTTGGATGTTATTCAAGAGTTATTTTGAAGTACAGTCGTTGGTGGTGATAAACATTGTTGGCTGTTTGCATTGTTAGTCAAACAGCTTGTTTTAGAAAGGAGGTGCTTTTTTTTTTTTGGCTCCGTCTCAATTGTGATACGAATGAAATGCTACTTTCACATCACAAGCCTTATTGTTCAATTCTGGTTTTTGTTCAGCTCGGATTTGCCTATGTTTATGGTTGACGCGGTTTTTAGCTCAACCGGCCGTAGGCCAGGCTGGATGAGCTTATGCGATCACGCATCATCCGTCTGTTCACAATTTACAAAAATCACTACTCCTTCTACAGGAGTGATCAGATTTGGATCAAACTCATGTACAATGTTGCCCAGGTGGCTGTTCAAAAAAGCTGTCAAGATGGTGGCACCACCTGTCATATTTACAATTTTATGGACGTCTGAAATTTTTGGGTGACTCGTCACATTAAGTGTTACTCTTCGTAAACTGCTGGGACGTTTTCACTGAAACTCACCACGCAGAAGACTCTAAAGACATTCCAACAAGAATTGTTCACCAGGTGGCGCCACCTACTATGGATGAGGCTACAGAGGGGTCACGTGCAATTTCACAAAAAGCGCTACGTCTCCTACAGGAGTGATCAGATTTTGATCAAGCTCATATACAAGGTTCCCCAGGTTGGAGGGCCCCGAAGGCTGCTGGGGGCGTCCGGGGGCATGCTCCTCTGGAAAATTTAGAAATTCGAGACTTCAAAATGGTGCATTCTGGCGGCATCTAGGGCTGATTTAGGCACTATTCAACATGATTAAATTTGCTGTACGCAAGGGGCAAAATTAGATTTGAAATGAAAACACTTCATCGCACACCTCTTCATTTTCTAATTCCAGGATGCCAGGAACAGAATTGAGGTCAAATCATGCAACACCGCCATCTAGTGACCAGCGCCTAGAACGTGATTTTATGTACTGTATGGTTGTGAATGGCAGTCAGTGCATGCAGCAAAACCATTTATTTTCAATTCTGGGTTGAGTCCCAGGCTTGTTTAGACCTATATTCCAATATCTTCCTATTTCTATAGTTAGTACTCATTTTCAGAGGGGAAAAGGATATATTTTGGTGCGGAAAGTACTCTGCATTGTTCAATTTATGGTATTGATTTTTTTCTTTCTGGTGTGCAAGTGATAGCGCGATGCTAATGTCGCACAGCACAACAGAGCGCCGCATAGCCACGCTTTGGGGAAAGCACTGCATATGAAAGTGACTTGAAAAGATCATATTTCTGTCTGAAAACATCAGATCTGTGTCACATTAAGGCAACCCCCCCCCACCCCCAGATTTGAGACACTTCAGCCTGGTAATGTGAACGTAATAATAATAATCAGTTAAATTTATATAGCGCCTTTCTCATACCCAAGGTCGCTTTACAATTAGAGAGCGGGAAATAAAAAGTCCACCAAAAAGGCGCATGAAAATAAGTCCCACACCGCCTGCACAGCCGTTACAACGCCACCAAGCGACACCGCTTGGAACACCGCGCCAAGCACAAAAGCACCGCCGCCACACAGAGCTCTGGACAACCTCGAGGTTAAAAGAGCAATGAGCTCACGGGCATCACCAACAGTGAACCAAGGCCTGGAGGGAACCGACGCCCAAAACTGGGACAAAACAGTCAAACAAAAAACAAACATCAAACTACACAAACACACACGCACAAAAAAAGGGAAAATAAAATAAAAAGCTCCGGTGAGAAGCGGCAGCCAGAATGCGCACAGCATACTCTCGACTGGAAACGGAAACGGAAATAGAACGTACTTAAAATGTCACCCACACCAGTGGGTCAGATGACATCATGGCATCATGAGTTTTTATGCCCAGAGGAAGCGTCCAGTCTTCGACAAGTTGGTTCGTTAAGGTTTCTGTGGGTGTAACTGTTCGAGCTTGATGAAAGGATTTTATTTCGAAGCTTAGAAGAAAACTCTCTTTTGTACAAAGGACAAAGTAAAGGGACTATTTAGGGTGCAAGATGGAACTCGGTTTTTAGCGAGGAATCCGCTATTACCGAGTGGAGAATGTTCACCACAGCGTGCATTAAGCATAACAAACTTCCACTGTTTTTTTTTTTCATCCAAAGTATTTCCGCCTGAAATCTGTAGGAGGCAAATTTCCATCATCCTTCTCCAAGTCCATTAAGCTGACTTTAAGTTGAACTTTCTTTAAATTGCACCATTCTTTGGAGATTAAAAGTGCAGCGATCAATATAGTCTCATTTGTGGCTAATGTCTAGCCATTCCGAGTCTGATAGAATTCTGTTTCAGTGCCTTAATTTGATTTTGATATCTTTCCCAAATAGCAGCTTCGGTTCACCAGATGCTTCCCGAACCTTCGCTGGTCCGCCAGTGCCTCGGTCACATGAAACGTGTTTCAGTATCGACTGACCTTCTCATCCACTGCCATCGCTTTCTAACTTGGAACATAAAAGTGGACTAAGGGCAGTCAATCCAGGCCCTGTGATCTAAAACAGGCTCAATCTGTCCACGCTCCAGACTCCATCTCTGCATTATAGATACGGCTCCTTTCCGAGCTTTTTTACAGAGGTTATATCCATAGGATGTAATTTATCACCGAGTCAGACGTCATCCATCTTCTGCCATTACAGCTGTCTCGAGGCTGAAAAGTACAGTGAAGTGAAATGAAGCAGTGACATTTCGCATGCATTCTATATGCCTCTGCTTTTCATTTTAATGCACTGAGGCAAAAGTTGTACAAGTTTTAGAACTGGCTAGTTTGAAAGGAAAACTTTTCAGTGACTCATATGGCATGATGCAGTGACTGTTCAACTCAACAGATGCACACATCAACACGTTCATCCAACCGAAACGTAAAGCACAACCGCTGTGAGGCTTTCAGATTCACATCGCGTGCTTACTGTTTAGCGTTCGTGTAATTTTGGCTTGTATCAAAAAATGTAATTTGCTGTTATTTCCCTGTTTTGTATACGGGGCGCCAGATGAATACTGCGTACTATGCCGAAAGTAATGAATAAAACGCTGAGGGTGTGCTGTTATAGGAAAATAATCATTATGAAGTGGATTGATGCGGCCCATTTTTACACCTTAAGTTGATTATTTTCCTGTAGCACAGCACACAAAGCACGCAGAGTGAAGCTCCGTAGCCAAAGGAGAACTGAAGGCAATTTTTTTTATTATCAAAATTCTGTTTATCTCATTTTATTAAATACAGGAATGCATTTTTGATAGCTGTTTTGTCACTGCGATAGCAAGTTATGAGTGTTTGAAATACGCTATGTAATATATCAGTCCATATGTCAAAGCGATGGCCGTAAACGAGATTCGTTGAGACCTGTGCGAGACATCGTAGGACGGAAGTAAAACGTACAGCGGAAATCAAAGTGACCAACATCTGCCAACGTTCACTGTGTCCAAAATCGCTCATTCGTTCACTACTCCGTATATAGGGAATTACGATATAGAGGACTATATAGTGAGCTCATTGGTAAAATGAAAAAACGCTTTCGGACACTAGTCCGTCGCGCTGGGATTTACATCATTACTGTCGCACAATTAAAACATGCCGGATCAGCCGGCTGGTGGGTTTTCAAAATAATAAATCCATATTATACTGGGCGTATAATTTCCCACATTAATCAATACAAAGTACCTGCATCTTTCAGTTTTTTTTAAATCAAGGCTGAACACTTTCTTCTTTGCCGCTGTCTTTTATTAAATCAAATTTGAGACTTTTGATTTGATTTCTTTCAGTGCGACCGCAATGCATGATGTTGTTTTGGTTAGTGACCGTCGCTGTACACTACTTTTCATGATGCATCGTGGGATACTTTGAGTGCCCTATATAGGGTGTAAATAATCCTCACTAAGGTTTCAGACAGCACTACAGAATGGTGTCGCCACTATATAGTGTCCAATGTAGTGAGTAGGGAGCGATTTCGGACACGGGGGTAGTCAAAAGACGCGTGTGTCCTCTTTCGAATGCTGATGTAATCAAGCCGGAAGTTTGTTTTGTTTTGATAGCAATCAGGAAAATTTGAAAAAAGTAGGCAGTAATCGTCATTTAAACTCGTTTTTGCGCAATACTTCGTTTGGAAAACAGTTTTCAAAATGGCGGTGCTGACACTTCACGTTTCGAAGTCTCGCACAAGTCTCGTGAAGATCACGCGGATAAGCGATGCCTGCCGTGGACCAAACAAACTAAATTCAACATGGCTAAAAACCGAATAGGCCGATAAGTATAATATTTAATTGCAATTAGTTGCCAATACGAGTCACGATATAAGGTTACTAAAACCGTAAACGTAATTGAATAACACGTTAATTAAGAAATAAAGCAAGTTTAAAAATGACTTCAGTCCCCCTTTAAGAGAATACAGTAATGTATCAAGCTGATTTGCAATGGATTTTGCAACCATACGACGTATGAACGTGCATCACCACAGGGATCCCGACTGTAAGTGCAAGACAACGTATCTCATAAACACTTGACCACTGGCCAACGAAATGTGATAAGATAGATGGGTTTTTATCCAGCGCTTATTTTTCCTTTGCTTTTTTAAAAATAACGTCGGATTATTTACTCATATGTTTTACGGAAAATACTGATGAAAAAAATGTATTTTTTTTTCCATAGCAGGCAACGTGTCAATGCATTGTATGCTTTTTTTACCTGAACGATTTCTTAATCTGCACACTCTATACATGATTATTGCATAGTTCAGTAGCAATTATGAGCATCTTTCGTTAGTGTTAGATAATCTAAAACTACTACAGATTTTGTTTTTCTCTACTCACAGTATATGAGCCGATAGCCTAATAGTAGAGTAGCCAATCAGAGCACGCAATTGTTCATATCCAGTGAATGTGGATAGAATAATAAGAGTTATTCCTTCTCCAGCCGCTCTTTTCTTTTCTTTCTTGAAGTTAAGAAAAAGACAATTAAAAAAAAAACCCGCACAGCTTGTCGTGTTACTGAGAAACCGGAAAGACCCGGAGGACTTCCTTGTTATGGAAAACTTCCTGAAAGTTACAAGGCGCTGACACTGAGCACTCCTTTCATACATGTTAATAAATGTCTTCTTCCAGAAAGCGTCATCATATCAATCATTTTATATTTCATCGGTTGAATAACACATTTGAATCGTTTATTATTTGTTTTAGATTGAGTGGGATTGATACAATTCCCTACGACTGAGACGTTACTATGGAAATGAGAACGTATAAGAGCGAGAGCATTAATATGAACCTTGCATAAGAGATGCTGTGACAGAAAATGAATCGACGCCTTCTACCCAGTCAGATTCAAGAATGGAACAGTGCTGGCTGTATTCCATTATCATCCAAAAAATATCGACAATATTACAGTATATCGTGATATAAAGTTATTAAGAAAAAAGAAAAAACTATTTTGTTTTCACAAAATGACAAGAAACACATTCGCTACAGCTTGATAAATGCTCCCGCTGTCTGAAAACAACATTTGTCTCACACAAGGCTCTTCATGCACCACTAAAATACAAAACACAAAACATTATGAAAGCTTCAGTGTGTAATGTACTGCTTTGAGGCTTGTAGGCAAATTAAATTCTTTATTTAAAAGAAAAAAGTGTAAATGTAAAGCGTTCTGGTTTCTTTAAGGTTCAAGATGTGGAAAGTTGCCACTTGAAGTTTTCTTCTGAGTTTCATTTGGAGAAAATCCAACATCCAACGGACTGGTTTGAGTATTTCAGAAACTGCTGATCTCCTGGGGTTTTCACACACAGCAGTCTCTACACAGAATGGTGCGAAAAACAAAAAACATTGAGTTGCGTGAGCGACAGTTCTGTGGGTGGAAACAAACGCCTTGTTGATAAGAGAGGTCAGAGGAAAATGGCCAGATTGGGTCGAGCTGGAAGCTCAGGAAGGATATAGTAACTCAGAGCAACTCTTTACAACCGTGGTGAGCAGAAAAGCATCTCAGCATGTAATAGCATGCTGAGAAGATCACACCGGGTTCCACTCCTGCAGCCAAGAACACGGATCTTAGAATCAAGAACTAGTTGCTATTAAAGTGGCCGGTGAGTGTATAATGCTACGGTGTTATTCCATCCTCTCCAGTTAATAAATAAAAGCCATTTAATGTTAAATTTGTTAAATTGCATTAAATTTTACATATTATTTCATTTTTACAAACTTGACACAAGAAAACTTTATAAAATGTTGGGGTTTTTTAAATTATTAATTTCTCTTTTCACAATGAGAAGACATTTTTTAAGATTTGAATTCTGAAATTATTCTACAATGTTTTCCACAATTTATCGAGTCATCTATTTACATAGTGTTCAACATTTGCATTTGTTTATGTATGTTTTTTTTTTTTTTACTTATTTCATTTAGGTACAAATAGAATTCCCTGGTCACCAGTAAATAATAATCAATAAATTGTCAAAAAATTATGAAAAACAATATTGTCGTTATTTTGAACCTGTTTTTTTTCCATAAAGTGAAAAGCTCATCATGTGATACAACAAATTTGCTAACCTTTACGCGCGATTTACTGATTCATTTTACATCCAGTCCAAGTTTCATAAGACTTTCATAAAAAGTGACTAATAAGATTTAAGATGTGTTGATGGTTACAGTCCAATATTCCAGACCATATACAGTGTCTTGCAAAAGTATTCAACCCCCTTGGTGTTTGTCCTGTTTTGTTGCAGTACAACGTGGAATTAAAATGGATTTTTGGAGGGTTAGCACCATTTGATTTACACAACACGCCGACCACTTTAAAGGTGAAAAGTGTTGTTTTACTGTGACACAAACAATAATTAAGATGAAAAAAACAGAAATCTGGAGTGTGCATAAGTATTCACCCCCTTTCGTATGAAACCCCTAAATAACAGCTGGTCCAACCAATTCACTTCATAAATCACATAATTGATTACGATCCACCTGTGTGCAATCAAAGTGTCACATGATCTGTCACATGATGTCTGTATAAATCAACCTGTTCTGGAAGGACCCTGACTCTGCAACACTACTAAGCAAGCAACATGAAAACCAAGGAGCCTCCAAACAGGTCAGAGACAAAGTTGTGGAGAAGTATAGATCAGGGTTGGGTCATAAAAAATATCCCAGGGAGCACCATTAAATCCATTACAGCAAAATGGAAAGAACATGGCACCACTACAAACCTGACGAGAAGGCCGCCCACCAGAACTCACAGACCGGGCAAGGAGCGCATTAATCAGAGATACAACAAAGACACCAAAGATAACACTGAAGGAGCTGCAAAGATCCACAGCGGAGGTGGGAGTATCTGTCCATAGGACCGCTTTAAGTCGTACAGTGCACAGAGTGGGGCTTTATGGAAGAGTGGCCAGAAAATAAATAAATAAATAAATAAATAATTAAATAAATGGAAAGAAAGAAAGAAAACGTGACAAACACATGGAAGAAGATTCTCTGGTCAAATGAGACTAAAATTGATCTTTTTGGCCATCATGGGAACTGCCATGTGTGGCACAAACCCAGCACCCTGAGAACACCATTCCTACAGTGTAGCATGGTGGTGGCAGCATCATGCTGTGGGGATGTTTTTCATCTGCAGGGACAGGAAAGCTGATCAGGACTGAAGGAAAGATGGATGGCACTAAATACAGGGCAATTCTGGAGGAAAACCTGTTTGAGTCGGCCAGAGGTTTGAGACTGGGACGAAGGTTCACGTTCCAGCAGGACAATGACCCTAAACATACTGCTAAAGCTACACTGGAGTGGTTTAAAGGGAAACATTTAAATGTCTTGGAATGGCCTCATCAAAGCCCAGACCTCAGTCCAATTGAGAATCCGTGGCATAACTTGAAGATTGCTGGACACCAACGCAACCCATCTAACTTGAAGGAGTTGGAGCAGTTTTGCCTTGAGGAATGGGCAAAAATCCCAGTGGCTAGATGTGCTAAGTGCAAGAGACTTGCAGCTGTAATTGCAGCAAAAGGTGGCTCGACAAAGTATTGCCTTTGGGGGGTGACTACCTATGCACACTCCAGATTTCTGTTTTTCACCTTAATTATTGTTTGTGTCACTATTAAAAAACAACAATTTGCACCTTTAAAGTGGTAGGCATGTTGTGTAAATCAAATTATGCTAACCCTCCAAAAATCCATTTTAATTCCAGCTTGTAATGCAACAAAACAGGACAAACACCATGGGGGATGAATACTTTTGCAAGACACCGTATGCACATTTTTTTGGAAAGTAAATAAGAAGTGAAGGCTGTTGAAGACGACGACGCTTGCTGGTCCACAACCCGCATCCTTGATCCGTGTTCGTGCATTATCAGCTTAAGCCGTGATTATCTTTTTTCTCTCTCTCTATGTTTTTACAGTACGTCTCTCATTCAGAAGGACAGCAATGCTGGTGCCAGCTTTCCCCGGGATGTTAAATTTATCCCCAGGGCATGTTGGTTGAATCAAAATCATCGTGAGTCAGATCCTCTAGCATCTGTCGATAGAGTGTTTTTAATTTGAGATCCGATTTCTCACGTGGTGTGTCCGATTAACTGAGGTCGAAGCAGCCATTTTGAAAGAATCTTGGTCCAGATATATACAGACAGACAGACTGTACACTGATTAATGGTCCATCAGCAAATTCTATATCTTGGGTAAGGAAACCTTTTCACATCACACTGAGAAAAGACCAGCAGGCTGCTATTGAAGCTCTGTTTGAATTCTGGTGATGGAAAAAGCCAAGGTTTAAATTTCAGTCTGGGGTGAAATGAATCCTACCCACACCCATCAAAGCATGCCTGTTATTTAGTGTCTGATTAAAACAGATGGCCTGATCATTCACAAATATAAATCATCATCACATAGCTGGAGTGCAGGGAAGTCCATTTATGCCTGAATGAAATGAGAAATAAAATAATCGCATGAAAAGCTGAAAATGTAGGACTGAGGGAAAATAAATGAGGAAATTGTGCAGAAAGGTGAGTATAAGTCAAAGTTAGCAAATATGTTGTATCACATGATGAACTTTTCGGGAAAAAAAAAAAATGCCTCAATGAGGCTGTAGCCCATACCGGCCACTGTTGTTGTGTGTGAGTTTGAAATCCGATCAATCCTGCAGGAGGAGTAGCGATTTCTGTGAAATTGCATATGACCCCTGTGTAGCCGTATCCATGACAGGTGGAGTCACCTGGTGAACAATTCTTGTTGGAATATGTCTTTAGAGTCTTCTGGGTGAGTTTCAGTGAAAGCGTCCCAGCAGTTTACGAAGAGTAGCGTTTAATGTGACGAGTCACCCAAATTTTTCAAATGCCCATAAAATGTTAAACATGACAGGTGGCACTACCATCTTGGCAACTTTTATACATACCAACCTGGGGAACATTCCATACGAGTTTGATCAAAATCTGATCACTCCTGTGGGAGGAGTAGCGATTTTTATGAAATTGCATATGACCCCTTGGGTAGCCGCATCCATGGTAGGTGACGCCACCTGGTGAACAATTCTTGTTGGAATATGTCTTTAAAGTGGGCGGCACGGTGGTGTAGTGGTTAGCACTGTCGCCTCACAGCAAGAAGGTCCGGCTTCGAGCCCCGTGGCCGGTGAGGGCCTTTCTGTGTGGAGTTTGCATGTTCTCCCCGTGTCCGCGTGGGTTTTCTCCGGGTGCTCCGGTTTCCCCCACAGTCCAAAGACATGCAGTTGGGTTAACTGGTGACTCTAAATTGACTGTAGGTGTGAATGGTTGCCTGTGTCTGTGTCAGCCCTGTGATGACCTGGCGACTTGTCCAGGGTGTACCCCGCCTTTCGCCCGTAGTCAGCTGGGATAGGCTCCAGCTTGCCTGCGACCCTGTAGAAGGATAAAGCTGCTAGAGATAATGAGATGAGATGTCTTTAGAGTCTTCTGGGTGGTGAGTTTCAGTGAAAGCGTCCCAGCAGTTTACGAAGAGTAGCGTTCAACGTGACGAGTCACACAAAATTTTCAAACGCCCATAAAATCGTAAATAAGACAGATGGCACCACCATCTTGACAACTGTTATGCACAGCCACCTGGGGAACACTGTATGTGGGTTTGATTGAAATCCGATCAATCTTGTAGGAGGAGTAGCGATTTTTGAAAATTGTGGATGGACGACAACTATGGCCGTAGCCAGCTATGAGGCCACCAAGGTCCGGACCTCAGTCATTTTTAAGAGCTGAAAATACATTTGTACGCTAAATATTCAACTGGATAAAAAAAAATAAAGAATAACATTCAAACGTCTCCGTAAAAAGTGCTTTGTTAATTATGTTAAACGTTGATTCTGTCTTCTGTGTCTGTTTGGTGCGCGTGGCTCTGAGACCAAGAACACAAAAACGAATGAGTGCGTGACTTGGGGGAGGAACGCAGTGCAGCAGACACGGGTTTTTCATGGTAACCATCAGCGCACTTTCATGAAGCTGTTAAATTTACGTTTTCGAAGCAGCGCAGTTGTAGCCTACCTTGTTTGTGATTTTAAAAATAAATCATTCTATAAGCCAAAGCAATAGAGTGGAAAGTTTCAACTTATGTTTGCCTTGGATAACTTTGCCTTGTGATATGAGAGAGGGAAAGAGGATCTTGGTGGGACTGGGTCCTCTGTGTCTGTATCTTGCGTGCGTCAGGCTACATGGTTAGGGTATCTTTTGTCCTCATTGCTTGGGCCAGATCAAACCATTAAACAAGCTTAAATTATTCTTACTCTTGCCACATACATGAATTTTTTTCAAAACTGATCATATTCAGTTCAAACACCATTAAAAGTAATTTCAGGAATAGATTTCTTGTGTGACGTGTAATTCGCCCCTCTCATTTAAAGATGTTGAAAATGTTTCGGCATGCGCTTTGCACGCACATCACGGACCTCGGTGATTTTAAAATGCTGGCTACGGCCCTGACGACAACGGATGACACGTCATCGCATAAGCTCATCCGGCCTGGCCTACGACCGGATGAGCTAATATATATATATATATATATATATATATATATATATATATATATATATATATAAACAGGTTGAAAATAATGACAAATCTTGTTTTTCATAATTTTTTGACAGTTTATTGATTATTATTTCCTGGCGAACATGGAATTCTATTTATACCTGAATGAAATAAGTTACAAAAAATAAATAAACAAATGAAAAGGTTGGGGGGCGGCACGGTGGTGTAGTGGTTAGCGCTGTCGCCTCACAGCAAGAAGGTCCGGGTTCGAGCCCCGTGGCCGGCGAGGGCCTTTCTGTGCGGAGTTTGCATGTTCTCCCCGTGTCCGCGTGGGTTTCCTCCGGGTGCTCCGGTTTCCCCCACAGTCCAAAGACATGCAGGTTAGGTTAACTGGTGACTCTAAATTGACCGTAGGTGTGAATGTGAGTGTGAATGGTTATCTGTGTCTATGTGTCAGCCCTGTGATGACCTGGCGACTTGTCCAGGGTGTACCCCGCCTTTCGCCCGTAGTCAGCTGGGATAGGCTCCAGCTTGCCTGCGACCCTGTAGAACAGGATAAAGCGGCTAGAGATAATGAGATGACATGAAAAGGTTGGAGCACTGTGGATATTGATGACTCGATAAACTGTGGCAAAAAATTGTATCATAGTTTCAGATTTCAAATCTTAAAAAAGTTCTCATTGTAAAAAAGAGAAATTAATATATATTTTTGAAATCCAGCATTTTATAAAGTTTTTGTGTCAAGTTTATAAAAATTAAATAATACGTAAAATAAAATTTCACAAATTTAACATTAAATGATGTTTATTTATTAACTGGAGAGGATGGAATAGCACTGTAGCACTATATACACTCACTAGCCACTTTAATAGGAACTTGTTCTTGATTCTAAGATCCCTGTTCTTGGCTGCAGGAGTGGAACCCAGTGTGGTCTTCTGTTTTCTGTTGCATGCTGAGATGCTTTTCTGCTCACCACATTTGTAAAGAGTTGCTCTGAGTTACGATATCCTTCCTGAGCTTCCAGCTCGACCCAATCTGTCCATTTTCCTCTGACCTCTTTTATCAACAAGGCGTTTGTTTCCACCCACAGAACTGTCGCTCACGCAACTCAATGTTTTTTGTTTTTCGCACCATTCTGTGTAGAGACTGCTGTGTGTGAAAGCCCCAGGAGATCAGCAGTTTCTAAAATACTCAAACCAGTCCGTTGGATTTTCTCCAAATGAAACTCAGAAGAAAAGTTCAAGTGACAACTTTCCACATCTTGAACCTTAAAGAAACCAGAACGCTTTACATTTAAACTTTTTTCTTTTAAATAAAGAATTTAATTTGCCTACAAGCCTCAAAGCAGTACATTACACACTGAAGCTTTCATAATGTTTTGTGTTTTGTATTTTAGTGGTGCATGAAGAGCCTTGTGTGAGACAAATGTTGTTTTCAGACAGCGGGAGCATTTATCAAGCTGTAGCGAATGTGTTTCTTGTCATTTTGTGAAAACAAAATAGTTTTTTCTTTTTTCTTAATAACTTTATATCACGATATACTGTAATATTGTCGATATTTTTTGGATGATAATGGAATACAGCCAGCACTGTTCCATTCTTGAATCTGATTGGGTAGAAGGCGTCGATTCATTTTCTGTCACAGCATCTCTTATGCAAGGTTCATGTTAATGCTCTCGCTCTTATACGTTCTCATTTCCATAGTAACGTCTCAGTCGTAGGGAATTGTATCAATCCCACTCAATCTAAAACAAATAATAAACGATTCAAATGTGTTATTCAACCGATGAACTATAAAATGATTGATATGATGAAGCTTTCTGGAAGAAGACATTTATTAACATGTATGAAAGGAGTGCTCAGTGTCAGCGCCTTGTAACTTTCAGGAAGTTTTCCATAACAAGGAAGTCCTCCGGGTCTTTCCGGTTTCTCAGTAACATGACAAGCTGTGCGGGTTTTTTTTTTAATTGTCTTTTTGTTAACTTCAAGAAAGAAAAGAAAAGAGCGGCTGGAGAAGGAATAACTCTCTTATTATTCTATCCACATTCACTGGATATGAGCAATCGCGTGCTCTGATTGGCTACTCTACTACTAGGCTATCAGCTCATATACGGTGAGTAGAGAAAAACAAAATGGCGGAGCGTGTCGCTGAGCCAACCGAGGACGAAATAAAAACTACAAAAAAAACCCTCAACAAAATATGGAATGAAATATTTGACTGTAAGAATGTATCTTTTTTATTTTTCAAGAATTATTATTATCACATTTTTCGCAGATTGCTCCTGTCATTTCACCGGTTTGTTTATATTCTTCATCTTCATGCATAACAATTTGTTGAATTTTTTTTGACTGGTTCAAAAGCTCAAAGAAGCTTGAAGATCACATCACTGAAATGTCCAAGGAAGAATTAAATAAACGTCGAAAGGTATTCTATACCTCGGCACGACAGCAAGACGGCACTTTGTACAAAAAAACAACACTAAAGTCAATTTGTGCAGCCATCGATAGGTTTTGAAGAAGTCTGTCTAAGCGGAAATGATTTTGTCGGACGTTTTGTATAAAGTTTTTATTTATCGAATTTGCAAAAAATAAAAATGCTCTGCTTTTCAAAATCCAGTGAAAGTGGATAGAATAAAACAGTTATTCCACTCAATCTCGCCATACATGGCTTATAACCGACTCGGTGCTACGTGCCTCGTCAGCTATCAACTCATGTACGACTCGATTTCGTGGAATAACTGTTAAATAGCTTCAATGATGTAAATGATAACAGGAATGAGCCTGTATTTCAGATGTTCTCAAACCTGTAATTGTAACTAAAAATGGATATGAAGTGTCATTCATTAATAAATTAATATAGATCTAGCTATTTGGTCAGTGCCGAAAAGCGGAGCTCCTGATTAATGTATGGACAAAATATTTGCAAGTGCACAAAATCAACCTGAATAGAATAATAATATTATGGCACCATGAATAAACCATTGAATTGTGTAGTGTCGTGTATTTCATATCAGTAAACCGCTGCATTGTCTTGTAACAGTGAGACCAATAATAACCAGGGCTTTGAACCAGAATTTTTTTCCTATTGGTTCGTTCCGAACAGAAACGGAATTTTAACGTTTCCGGTTTTGGGTTCCACCATTAAATAGACGTTCCCGAACCGGTTAGAACAAAAAAATTTAGTTCCCGGAACGGTTAATTACGTTCCCTGTCAGCTGTTTAACAAATGGCTATAAAATTATGTCTCTGTCTCATCCAGCTTAAGCCAAATGTAGGCTAATTCTATTACAACCTTCATTAAATAAGACAAGAAATAATTCAAAACAATTATTTCAAATGTTGGCGATTTGGATTCTCAGTATGTCTTCCCATCTACACAAACAGAAAAAGTGCCAAAAATGAAAGATAATTCGTTTAGTGTGTTACCAAAGGCTAGTCAGGCCCTATGCATTGATAGGCTAACAGAGGTTAACGTCATTTAATGTTCGCGAGCCTCTCATTAACGTGGACAAATATATTGATATCGTGTTTGAAATTGACGTTTTTGAATAACGATAGACTGCAATATTTACCTCTTATTTAAGATGTGGAGACGTGATAGTAGTCCACCCTCCCGCTCTCTCCATTCAGTCAGCAAACGTCACACAGGAAGTGAACCCCAGCAGGTCATAGAAACTTGCGCAGGAGAAGAATGACTTTTTTATTTGTAGGCAACGGAAACTTTGAAGAACGAAATAAAAACTGGTATTAACCGGTTACCATTATTTTTAATAAGCGTTTCTGTTCCGGAACATAAAAAATAATAAAGTTTCTGGTTTCGTTTCTGTTCCATGTGAAATAGAAAAAGTTCCCGGTTTTCGTTTTCGTTCCTTGAACCGGTTCAAAGCCTTGATAATAACATACACATCGCAGTTACGAATACATATTTATTCCTTTTTTTGATGCCGTATGCCATGCGCCAGAAACAACACCACGACATTTATTATGGTGTGACTTTGCTGGGTGCCTGGTGGACAGCAGCGAACCAGCGCTTTCGCTTTACAGCATTACTATACAGTTACGATCGAATATTATCGTGCATAAGAACTAATCAATATCGATCTGTAGTAGTTTTAGATTATCTAACACTAATGAAAGATACTCATAACTGCTATTGAACTATACAGTAATCATGTATGGAGTGTGCAGATTAAGAAATCGTTCAGGTAAAAAAAGCAATAAAACGTATGAGTAAATAATCTGACGTTATTTTTTAAAAAGCAAAGGAAAAATAAGCGCTGGATAAAAACCCATCTATCTTATGTAAATAAAGATACACATTTCGTTGGCCAGTGGTCAAGTGTTTATGAGATACGTTGTCTTGCACTTACAATCGGGATCCCTGTGGTGATGCACGTTCATACGTCGTATGGTTGCAAAATCCATTGTAAATCAGCTTGATGCATTACTGTATTCTTTTAAAGGGGAACTGAAGTCATTTTTAAACTTGCTTTATTTCTTAATTAACGTGTTATTCAATTACATTTTCGGTTTTAGTAACCTTATATCGTGACTCGTATTGGCAACTAATTGCAATTAAATATTATACTTATCGGCCTATTCGGTTTATAGCCGTGTTGAATTTAGTTCGTTTGGTCCACGGCAGGCGTCGCTTATCCGTGCGATCTTCACGAGACTTGTGCGAGACTTCGAAACGTGAAGTGTCAGCCAGGTGTCAGTGCAGCCATTTTGAAAACTGTTTTCCAAACGAAGTATTGCACAAAAACGAGTTTAAATGACGATTACTGCCTACTTTTTTCAAACTTTTCTGATTGCTATCAAAACAAACAAAACTCCCGGCTTGATTACATCAGCATTCGAAAGAGGGCATGCGCGTCTTTTGACTACCCCCGTGCCTGAAATCGCTCCCTGCTCACTAGATAGGGCACTATATAGTGGCGACGCCATTTTGTAGTGCTGTCTGAGACCTTAGTGAGGATTATTTACACCCTATATAGTGCACTCAAAGTATCCCACAATGCATCATGAAAAGTCGTGTACAATGACGGTCACTAACCAAAGCGATATATCCCATCATGCATTGTGGTTGCGCTGAAAGAAATCAAATTAAAAGTCTCAAATTTGATTTAATAAAAGGCAGCGGCAAAGAAGAAAGTATTCAGCCTTGATTTAAAAAAAAAAAAGCTGAAAGATGCAGGTACTTTGTATTGATTAATGTGGGGAAATTATATGCCCAGTATAATATGGATTTATTATTTTGAAAACCCACCAGCCGACTGACTGATCTGGCACGTTTTAAATGTGTGGAATAGCACTGTAGCACTATATACACTCACTGGCCACTTTAATAGGAGCTTGTTCTTGGTTCTAAGATTCCTGTTCTTGGCTGGCAGGATTGGAACCCAATGTGGTCTTCTGTTTGCTGTTGCATGCTGAGATGCTTTTCTGCTCACCACGGTTGTAAAGAGTTGCTCTGAGTTACTATATCCTTCCTGGCAAAAAAGCTCAAACCACTGACCTCTCTTATCAACAAGGCGTTTGTTTCCACCCACAGAACTGTCGCTCACTCAACTCAATGTTTTTTGTTTTTCGCACCATTCTGTGTAGAGACTGCTGTGTGTGAAAACCCCAGGAGATCAGCAGTTTCTGAAATACTCAAACCATCACCCATACCACGGTGAAAGAAAGTCACACTTTGAGATCACGATGCATTGTGCTGCTGGTGTTCCTAATATAGTGGCCGGTGTGTGTGTGTGTGTGTGGAGGGGTAACCTGAAGCTATCAAAATGTGTCTGCTCTCATTATGAAATAAAAACTAAATCCAACTACATTTTACATGATATAAGTATAAGTAAATATTAAAACAATACTAAATTATTGAAAAATAATGATAATACCTGGCTTTTTTTTTTTATATATTACACCTAAATCTGACTGCATGTGAGCACCATGTTAGTAGCAGAACATGTGAATGAAGCTTTGTACATGCTATGGGTGAAACTCCGTGTGTGTAAACGCAAGCTAACGTTTTCCAAACGCAGCATCTCAGAAGAGTGTCAGAATCCAAAAGTCTTCTTAGCGCTCAGGTAGCGTTTATGAATCACTGTGACCTTTTCCTTCTCCAAAGGTTCTTCTGACGCACCGTCTCGACACCCTGTGCTGAACCAGAGGGCTTATTTGTTATGTTTACTCCCCTTGTGCGCTCATTTTGTGCACCTTTATTACACAATCCGGTTGCTGAAATTCCCGTCAGATGTCACCGTTGCCTGGATACTGATATCGCGCCGCTGCTCGCACTCCTGTCATTCCATTTCAAGGCGATAAGAGGTGATGCATAATCACGATTCCTTCAAGACTTTAAAGTGCAAATAATTGCACAGTATTGCAGTGGATTCTGGCGTTAATGCATTCTGTAGGAACTTAACTGCCTTGTTCGAGCATCATTGGCATTTGTAGAAATGCAAACAACCGGCTTACTCGTGGGTCTCATCCAGGCACAGAGTTAAAACAAGTGTAAAGTCTTTTTCAAGGTCACAAAAGTGACTCTTGAGGACATTGAAGTCCCGACCTGCTCGTCATTACCATGGAACTACACTACCGTTCAAAAGTTTGGGGTCACCCAGACAATTTTGTGTTTTCCATGAAAAGTCACACTTTTATTTACCACCATAAGTTGTAAAACGAATAGAAAATATAGTCAAGACATTTTTCTGGCCATTTTGAGCATTTAATCGACCCCACAAATGTGATGCTCCAGAAACTCAATCTGCTCAAAGGAAGGTCAGTTTTATAGCTTCTCTAAAGAGCTCAACTGTTTTCAGCTGTGCTAACATGATTGTACAAGGGTTTTCTAATCATCCATTAGCCTTCTGAGGCAATGAGCAAACACATTGTACCATTAGAACACTGGAGTGAGAGTTGCTGGAAATGGGCCTCTATACACCTATGGAGATATTGCACCAAAAACCAGACATTTGCAGCTAGAATAGTCATTTACCACATTAGCAATGTATAGAGTGGATTTCTGATTAGTTTAACGTGATCTTCATTGAAAAGAACAGTGCTTTTCTTTCAAAAATAAGGACATTTCAAAGTGACCCCAAACTTTTGAACGGTAGTGTATAACTGCTTTAAATAAAGTAATGAACTTAGCAAGTATCATCATCATGCGCTGAAGTTTAGACCGCTCACACCGGCAGCGAGAAAGTTTAGCGTGACACTTAACATCAGCCTCATCCATCAGGCTTGTTTATCTCCGTCCTCTAGAACCGCCTCGAATCGATCGCCCTCGCTCTGGCTTAACGCTCCACAAAGTAGTATTAATGAGACAGGGTCAGGGCATGATGAGGTCTCCAGACACCGTCACACACACTCCTAATCACACCGGCCCTTCTGTCATGTTTATGCACTCTTCTAATGACATGTGATCCTCCCTCGTAGACAGTATCGTAATTGTAGTGATTCATACACACGCTCTTAATCAGTTTTTCAAGTTCATACGACTATAAGAAGTGAAGGTGGGGATGTTGGTTATAATTAATCATCGAAACTGCCCCTAGCTTCAGTGGTATCTCAGGACAAAGGGACTTTATTAGATAACTTTGTCGTGGCCTTGGGAATCCTTTCATGTCTTTCACAAATCTTGACATTTTCTACTATATCAGATGCTCACTGGGCGTGCTGTGAAAATTGTCCACGCAGACGCTCATCTAAGTTTACAAATCTGTCACTGCTTAACTCTTGAATATTTTCTATCATGAATGCTGTCATTAAAAAGCTTATAATTTCTGCTTTCCAAAGAAATGTATCTCGTTAAGATTTGTTCAGTACTTTGCGAGTAACGGTAGGTTGAAGTGGGTACAACAGAGTTCACTCTCTGCTCGCGGGACGTCGGGAAACTGCCGGTGCTTTTCTTTGAGTCACGGGTAAGCGGTCAGGCTCTCGCTCTCTTTCTCTCTCTCTTCTGATCGGTTTCCGACTGGATTACTCGTGAATATCAGTCAGATAACTTTTATAAGGATGTTCTCTCGCTCTCACCGTTTCTGATGAAGTATTCAGCAAAATTTTCCGTCAGCTAGTTTTGATGTTATGCTTCACAGAAGACTTTGAAGTGAGTTTTCATAGCTTTACCTACTTTTTTTTTTCAAATCAAACCCATTTGCATAAATAAATAACTATTTTAAAATATAACTGTAGTTGTTTTAATGAAAAATATTGAGATCTTAGTGGTAGGAATGAGATTTTATAAAAAACCAAAGTCAGAAACGCGAGCACAGTGGTCGAGTTGTAAAATCAAACCGGGGGGATGGTGAAATTTTTAGTCGTGTGTCAACCCATCGGTCGGTCCGTCGGTGGGAAACTGGTTTGCTTTTAGGAGGGTTTGCACACAACGTAGGTCTGTGGACCTTGTTCATTTACCAGACATACAGTATTTTGTGCTGATAAAGTGTGTAGTACACACTGTGTACCCTTTTTATTGTTGTAAAAACATAATGCACTGGTATTTTACTGTAAAACATGCACAGTGTGGATGTCATGTGTCATGTTGAGTCAGTCTCCTGGCTGACATACCGACCACATTCTCCATATTAGGGTGAAATGCAGATGACAAATTTGAAGTGTAACTTCATAGTCATGGTAGGCTCCTTTTAAATCGTTTGGTAAATAATTTATTAAAACCTCAGCAGGCAATGTAAATGAACAACTGAATCTTTTCATATCAAGTCAATAGAATTTTTATTCAAAGCTGAACATTGGGAACACTGAGTTAAATACAGAGGTAGGTAGGGAACCAATAAGCTAAAACAAGCAACAGTAAATTGTAAATCAGCCTTACATCTCATGACTGGCTCTCTAATGAGGCAATGAAGCCTTCAAAACTGCTAGTGTCGTTTATTTTAGCCTTCCTGTCTTGAATAACACTTTTTGTTGCCTGAAGAATAACAAACGAACGTCCAGGCTGATTAAATTAATGGCCTTATACAAGAAATCAAAGCTAACATGAACCTGAGTAAGCTATCGATAGCTGGCTAGACTCCAAACTAACATTCATTACGATAGCTGTGTTGTTATCCGCCGCCCACAAATTAGGCTACATATCGGTTACTTTACAGCATGATAGTGGGCTCACAGAAAGTGGGACTGATATTCGTAACTCTTGACTTACCTCCTGAAATGTTTTTTCTTGCGATCTTAAATCCGAACTTGCTTAGGTCTTGCTGTCCACTCTGCTTGGCCATGATGCTGCAATCGGCTGCTGTCACTGACGCCGAATGAAATCAAAAATAACGGAACCCCAACTGAATGTCACCTCCTCAAACACTTCGCTTGCGCGTGCCCTCTCTCGCGGTAGCTTATTGTATGTTCAGTTTCAGCAAAGCTACGTGGAATGGCATTTCTAATTCCAATGTTAAACAGAAGTAATGTCCACATTTATTGATAAAATTGCTCAAGGAAAGGGAGGGGGGATGATTTTGACCATTTTTTATTCCGGGGGGATGGCATCCCCCCCATCCCCCCTCAACTCGAGTACAGCGCGAGCGTCGAGTTCAATTCAGTTAATTGGAATTGTTTATTGAATGTGGATCAGACAGTTTTTTTGAGGTTCGGCTTGAAAGCTGCGAATATTATCATTTATATTCTTTAATATAAATGTTAGAAAGCCCTACTTTTGAGAAATACAAAGGCCTGCAGTGCACAAAGAGGGGGTTAGAAATTATCTTTTATTACTTTTTTACTGAGTGTACCGATTTAATGTTTTTACCAAATTAGCATAATTAATACTAATTAAATGCTCATTTGCATTATTTGATTTTAATAATTTTTCTAACTTTGTATTCAGTATACAACTATCTATGTGCCTGCCAATTTCCATGTCAATATCTTGAAAAATAGAAAAGTTATTAAGAAAAAACATTTGATCTCATTGGTTAATGAGACCCATTTTGGACCATGAGATCCTCATACAGAATATTCCGGCAGTTTTCTAAAAATTAAGCCGCTTTTACAATCTTTGATTTGAAATATCTCAAGAACGGATAAACATTTTAATTCTGTAAAAAGTATGATGTTCTGCATTCAATTCTGAATTCAGTGAGAGCCGTTTCAAGCAATTTGGGTTGAATTTGAATTTTCACCTGATACACCTACTATATACTTGAACTTGTTCTTGATTCTAAAATCCCTGTTCTTGGCTGCAGGAGTGGAACCCAGTGTGGTCTTCTGTTTGCTGTTGCATGCTGAGATGCTTTTCTGCTCACCACAGTTGTAAAGAGTTGCTATGAGTTACTATATCCTTCCTGGCAAAAAAGCTTGAACCAATCTGTCAATTTTCCTCTGACCTCTCTTATCAACAAGGCGTTTGTTTCCACCCACAGAACTGTCGCTCACTCAACTCGGTTGATGTTTTTTTGTTTTTCGCACCACAATGTGTAAAATCTAGAGACTGTTGTGTGTGAAAACTCCAAGAGATCAACATTTTCTGAAATACTCAAACCTGTCCATCTGGCTCAAACCAGCACCCATGCCACAGTGAAAGTCATTTAGTGTTGTAGTACTCGAGAGTAATTTTTTTCTCAAGACCACTTTTTGAAGGTCTCAGAATCAACCGCACTTTTACTCGGTCTTGTCTCTATCGCAGACGTACAGTAGAGGACTCGGGATTTTATTATCAAGACCAGGCAAGACTACAACTGTGGGGATTTCACTAAATTGCCTGTGCATTGTCTGATTTATTTGTTAACATCGTTACTGTGATTGGATGTGAAATTTCCTGCTTCAGATGTGACCAATAACGTGATTCATTACTAATTTGAAATTGTTCTTCCTGTTAACAGTCATCACCCCTCCCCCACCCTTTCACACACACTGGTCTGGTTTTGGTCTTGACTCAGTCTCACCCTGCCTTGGTCTCGGTCTTGACTTGATCTCAACCAATCAAAGTCTTGGCCTTGTCTTGGTCTCGATACACTCTGGTCTTGGTCATGACTTGGTCTCGGTTGAGGTGGTGTTGACTACAACGTTATGGTCAACAGAACAAGATTCTTTCAAGCTTAATAATTAGTTTTAAAAAGTTTAGAAATAGCGGCACGGTGCTGTAGTGGTTAGCACTGTCGTCTCACACCAAGTAGGTTCTGGGTTTGAGCCCAGTGGCCGACGGGGGCCTTTCTGTGTGGAGTTTGCATGTTCTCCCCGTGTCTGCGTGGGTTTCCTCCGGGTGCGCCGGTTTCCCCCAAAGACATGCGGTTAGGTTAACATGGGGGTGGCCTTGGGCTGAAGGGTCCTTGAGCAAGGCACCTAACCCCCAACTGCTCTCCGGGCGCTGTAGTATAGCTGCCCACTGCTCTGGGTATGTGTCTGTGTTCACTGCTTCAGATGGGTTAAATGCAGAGGGGAATTTCATTGTGCTTGAGTGCCCATGTGACAAAGGCTTCTTCTTCTAGAAATAGGTTTTCTTCTAGCTTTTCCTCACTTGTACATGGGGTCCGTGTGGTTAGGTTGACCTGATAGGCTGAAAGGTCTTGTCCAAGGGCCCAACAGTGGCAGCTTGGCAGTGCTGGGACTCAAAGCCATGACCCACTGAGCCACCACTGCCTGCTAGTACAGTATGTATAATAATAGAGCAATGTATATTTGTAATGTTGACCTTAAGGCGAGGTCCACTTGACTCTCCCATCTCTCTACACTTGTCACACACTGCATACATGCAGCACATGTGCATTTTTCAAATCAGCAGAAAGGGTGGGGCAATCAGTAATCAAATTTGGACATGCTTTGAGTTTTACTAGAAGCGAAAGCTATTCCCAATGATCTGTAGAAATGTTTTCGATTTCAGACGGCTGATTTTCGGTTTTAAACCCGACATCATGACTTTGTGAAATCACTATTTCAATAGTATTCGCAAAATACGTCCTTTCCATATTCTAAGTCCTTCAGTAGCAGTATTTTCTTCCTCTTTCTCACCTCTGCTGCTCGCATTTCTTGGAATATCACAGTCTCGCATGCTTGCTTACTTGAGACTATTTTGGTTTTCCTTCTGGAAGCCAGCAGATCTCCAGCTGTTTTTTTCCTCTTTCTCTCTCTCTCTGTGTCTCCTTCTCTTTCTGAGCCACCGAGAAATATCATTAAGAGGGTGACGCAGGCCGTCCATCTGCTTTTCTTTAATTATGGTTTGTCACGTAAGGGAATTGGACCGGGGGAAGTGAGAGGGAGGGTGCGAGGAGCACTGGTTGACTTCGACAAACGCAGAAGCCAAAACGCAACGGTGAAATTTGGAGAAACGTGTAAACATGCCTCCGAGGCTGTTTTCACACACACTAAACGAGGAGGGCTTGGTGGAGCGTGCCGTTCAAATGGAATGCCAAAGCAGAATTGACCAGGCACTGGCTATGCAAAGGTCACAGTCGTTGCTTGTGTCAAGGAAGGGTAGATTTCTCCCTTTTTTTTTTTAGATTTTTTTTCTCTTATTTTGAGATCCAGCCAGATATTCAGCTGTTGCTCAGTGCTTCGTCCTTTCCTGGTATGTTCTGATTTTTTTTTTTTTTTTTGGACTTGTTGCCAAGTAGAGCACTCGGAGAAATGTACTACATTTTTGTCATCTTGAGACGCGACATTCCTTTGTGATGAAACACTGGGTTCAGTCAGACACACGTGTCCACGATTTTACAACACCACACACAGATGTACTCGCATGCAGCACTCACAGGGAGCGAGAGGATTTTTGGTTAATACGGTATTAAACAGACTGACTGTGTAATTGATTCAAGCCCACTTTACACAGTGTAACGCAAAAACACAGATCATTTTCAACCACATTAACCAACGGCACTGCTGAATCTCACTTTCACTAATGCTAGGTGATATGAGAGATGATCATATCCGGTATTTTGGCTCGCAAACTGAATCCAAGCTTTAAATGAAAATTTTTATGAAGATATACAGTAGTCTTAGGCACATGGAAAGAGACCAAAAATGGCTTTTAAAAAATACTATAAACAGTAGGGCGGCACGGTGGTGTAGTGGTTAGCGCTGTCGCCTCACATCAAGAAGGTCCGGGTTCGAGCCCCGTGGCCAGCGAGGGCCTTTCTGTGCGGAGTTTGCATGTTCTCCCCGTGTCCGCGTGGGTTTTCTCCGGGTGCTCCGGTTTCCCCCACAGTCCAAAGACATGCAGGTTAGGTTAACTGGTGACTCTAAATTGACCGTAGGTGTGAATGTGAGTGTGAATGGTTGTCTGTGTCTATGTGTCAGCCCTGTGATGACCTGGCGACTTGTCCAGGGTGTACCCCGCCTTTCACCCATAGTCAGCTGGGATGGGCTCCAGCTTGCCTGCGACCCTGTAGAACAGGATAAAGCAGCTAGAGATAATGAGATGAGATAAACAGTAATCAGTAAGTAATAAATGAAGCAAAGTCGATATTTGGTGTGAGACGACCCTCATCTCATCTCATTATCTCTAGCCGCTTTATCCTTCTACAGGGTCGCAGGCAAGCTGGAGCCTATCCCAGCTGACTACGGGCGAAAGGCGGGGTACACCCTGGACAAGTCGCCAGGTCATCACAGGGCTGACACATAGACACAGACAACCATTCACACTCACATTCACACCTACGGTCAATTTAGAGTCACCAGTTAACCTAACCTGCAAGTCTTTGGACTGTGGGGGAAACCGGAGCACCCGGAGGAAACCCACGCGGACACGGGGAGAACATGCAAACTCCGCACAGAAAGGCCCTCGCCGGCCCCGGGGCTCGAACCCAGGACCTTCTTGCTGTGAGGCGACAGCGCTAACCACTACACCACCGTGCCGCCCCGTGAGACGACCCTTTGCTTTGAAAAAACAATACCAGTCTCAGGTCCAATGAGTGCAGTTTGATAAGGAAATGAGCTGTAGGTTTTACTGAGCGTCTTACAGGACCAGCCGCAGTTCTTCTGGACACTTTGACCGTCACGCTCACTTCCTAGTTTTGCAGCAGAAATTTTCCAGTAGCCTTCATTATGTTTTCTTTTTAAATTTGAAAAGTGCTCTCTTATGGAATATGCTGCTCAGATACTAACATTTTTTCCCCTGTAACATTTAATTCTGTGCTGGAAAAAAAAAAAACGTTTGGAACGCTAAAATGTTTTTGTAATGTTTTGATTCGATAATGTAGAAGTCATAAACTAGAACTCTATAACAAAGTTTGTATGGAAAAAAAAACAGGGGGCCTAATACTTTTGCACAGTACTATATAAAATGGTGTGGGGTTTGAGAAGATGAACCTTGTCTTAAATCCCTACAAGTATTTTAATAGGCTTATCACAGGCATATCCAGATTTATTTATAACATTTAATCACATCTTTGTTTGCACTTTGCGGATTATCGAGAGGGGTTGATGGTAGGATTAGAAACTTTTTTTAGCAGCGGCTATATTTATTTGCTGCCTCTCGCATCCTATAGGTGGGAGTTTGGCTCGTGGGGGCATGTGCTCTTTTGGGCAAGGAGGGAGGGTTGGGCGGGGGGAGTCCGGAAATGGGAATAGGGTCGCGGGTATTATGTTATTTTGTGATATTGTCTACCTTTTCTATTGCATTTTTTTGTGGTGTTGTTGCGTCGAGTTGTTGTCTTTGTGTCTGCCATGTTATGTTTACCTTCCCTTCCCAGTGTAGTATTTGCTTGTGTCTACCTCAGGCTTGTAGTACTCGAGTCCGACTTGTTCCCTAATTTTAAGGGCTCGTGACTCGACTTGGACTTGAGCGCTGATGACTCGGACTCGTGCATGAACTGCATTCGGACTCGTCAATTGGAGACGAGGACTCAGATTTTTTCTTAATTTTTTGTAACATGCCATAATAATTTGGCATAAGATATTTATATTTATATCTACATTAATTTTTGTACTAATTTCGTGCAAGAGTGTCACACCTGCGCACCTTGGCGCATGCATCAATAGACTCTCGGGCGCGCTCCGGACAGCGTGCGCGCCAAGTGGACTTGCGCGCACGCCGTAAACGACTCGCATCTACACAGGATTAAGGCGCAATCAGCGCGGCGATATAAAAACTATGAAAACACACTTACTTTGCGAAGTCTTGAGTTGCGTTGCTGACACATTGCCGAGCCTTATTTCCTTGTTTGGTTTCCTGATCCCTGATTCTCGTCTTTGATTCTGCCGAGTGTACGATAGCCTGTTTGTGCCTCGCTTGACCTGTTGCCTGTTTCACTGTTTTACGATTTTGCCTGCCGTTCTGGATTGTTTACCGTCTTCACTTGTATTAGTAAACACACCTGCTGCACTTGCATCCATCTCCCAACCATCTCTGACAGAATACTTCACACTCCCTGATAAAGAAAAGCACATTCACCTGTTCATAGGACAAACTAATGTTAATGGCGCTAAAACAGCCACCGTCAAATGGTGAGGTTGGAGTCTTGGACTCGACTCAATTTTTTTTTTTTAAATGACTTGGACTTGACTCAGACTCGAACACTGGGGACTCGAGACTGGACTCGGATTCGAGGTTTAGTGACTCGACTACAACACTGGTCTACCTGCCCCACCCTACCTATTGTTCTTGTGTCTACCTGTTGCAAAGACCACGGATGGAAATTGGCTAAAAGCTACACTCGGGCGCAGTACATCTGTTCTCATATATTTGAGTTCAATGTCTGTTGTACATGGTCCCTGACAAATAAACAAATCATATTTAAGTATAAGTAAAATATTCACCAGATGTATGCCTAGGCCACAGTAAAAAAAAAATAATAAAAATGCGGGCAAGAATCTGCATTTTTTACTGTGTTTGTTATTATTAGGTTGATTTTACAACACGCTCTCTGGGGCCGACGCCCTAACGTTAGTTCACCTATAACTATACTGATCGCTGTCAAATCCTGGGTGTTAAAGTATCGCCCTATGCATAGAGAGGAATTTAAGGCTAACAAATATACGATCGCATTGACTAGACCTACATGAGTGACGGTCATGACCGTGTAGAATCTTTTGTTGGCGAAACTACCTTCAACCCATCATTTTAAATTAAAAACTGAATCTTGTGCAACATCATCATGAGGTAGTTGAGCTCCAGGGACATCTTTTCCTGTTCATGTAATTCGCTGAAATGGAGCAGAAGTCGCTATCGTCATACGTGTAAATACACTTGCTTGTTTTTGCTTGTACAAGCCGCGATCACATGATGCGCATCATCGAAAATGACAATGTGTTAGTCGAACTTGCGCATTGCTTGTTGCCCATTTCGATGATTAGAGGAAGATAATTGTTAACACTTGACAAATTAACAGCCTTAAAGCTCGGCGCATACGGACGATTTTCTGTCTCAAGCGTACTGTATTGCGATTTTTGGACACAAGTTTCCCCTCTCGGGGTAGCTGCGTGTGAGCGTTATCTGCGACCAGTGGGGAGGAGGATGCGAGTCACACGGAAATCACATGACTTTTTCAAAATGGCGCCGCCCATGAATCAGAACATTGCGAAAGCGGCACTTGGCATATTTCTGATAATCATGTGTCGTCGCTGCCGTTGTCGAGCATCTGATGCAAGAACTACCTGGGCTCGCACCTGGATAGCAAGGAGAGAAACACACGCGGTGTCTACCAAAACTTGGTGAGGGAGCTGGAGGATGCCGTTTCATACATGTGATACTTTCGCATGTCGAAAGAATGCTTTAAAGACATCCTTGACCGTAGTGAAACAAGACACGGTCATGAGACGCGCTGTATCGGTAGAACAGTGCCTTGCTATCACTTTAAAGAAAGTCATGTGACTACTTCGCGGGCAGGGATTGGCTTAGCCTTTGGAGGTGATCGCTTCGTTATCGCAAAGACGCGCACACGCGGCGATATCTCTGCAACAAGTCAGCCATTTTTTTTTTTTGTCGCAGAATATCAATCAGGTTTGATACCTACGATCTGTCGCAAGCAACAACAAAATTGCCGTCGCAAATATCCGCACACGCTTGCGTCAAAAAGTTGCACGACCAAGCGACAGAAAATCGCCCGTGTGCGCCGGGCTTAAGATATTCTTAAAGGATCCTAAAAGTTTACGAAATGCTAAATTTCAGTGTATTTACTTCTAACTTTAAGAATCCTTAAAGCGACCCAGGTCGATGTGCCGGTTCAGGAATCATTTAATCCACTCCCCTTTTTGAATTGTTTGACCTGATACCCATCCCCATAGCTGGCATGCATCATCTTGTTTCAATACATTTTATTTCCTAACGTGGGGCATCCGAATCACGTCTTAGTCGGTTTACAAACTGCTCGCTCAGCAGCCCGTTCGGAAAAGTCACGTGAGGTCAAACATGGTGGCTCGCCCAGATCGAACGAAGACTCCTAAATCGAGACACATTGAAATATTTAGAAAAATATTTTTATAAAACTTGAGAATTGAAATATTACAAATCTAAACGCGCTTGTGAGCTTGAAGGCTCTCGAGCGCTCGGTTCTGTGTCGGAGGCTGCCGGTTCCGCCATGTTTGTTGCGACCTCGCTCATTATAATATTATAACGAGGATAAACTTCGGCCGTTTCCGCACCCAAGTGTAAACATTTGCGCGGGGTGTTTTTCCAGCTCATTTTCCTTCACAGGCAAGTGAAGTACCTAGGGGTTATTCTTGCTCCACAGGGTACTCATCTCATCTCATCTCATTATCTCTAGCCGCTTTATCCTGTTCTACAGGGTCGCAGGCAAGCTGGAGCCCATCCCAGCTGACTACGGGTGAAAGGCGGGGTTCACCCTGGACAAGTCGCCAGGTCATCACAGGGCTGACACATAGACACAGACAACCATTCACACTCACATTCACACCTACGGTCAATTTAGAGTCACCAGTTAACCTACCCTGCATGTCTTTGGACTGTGGGGGAAACCGGAGCACCCGGAGGAAACCCACGCGGACACGGGGAGAACATGCAAACTCCACACAGAAAGGCCCTCGCCGGCCACGGGGCTCGAACCCGGACCTTCTTGCTGTGAGGCGACAGCGCTAACCACTACACCACCGTGCCGCCCTCCACAGGGTACTATTCATCTTTTTAATACATCGACCTGTGTCACTTTAAGCGACTTTCCCTGACTTCTTAAAGAACTAAATCCTGTTAAAAAGAAAGTTTTAGAGGTCCTTTAAAGTTACTGAGTTTAACATTTAAATGTCTGTAAGTCACTGCTACTTTCAAGAATACCAATAAAGGGTCTTCCGAGTATATTTAATGCATTTAAAAAGTTCAGTAAAGGTACTGAAATCAGCTACGAAATTTAAGGGACGGTCTTAAAGGCAACTTAAACCCACGACGAAATTTAAAGTGCCTTTCAGGTTTCGATTGAATGCAATTAAATTCGCATTTTCACCTCGTGTAACATGCTTATAGTACACAAACTGATTAGCACCTCATGCTAATCAAACAAGCCGCCTCCGGCTAGCCATTCACTCCTATTTTTTTTTTTTTTATGAACTTAGAAATGACCATGTTACAGCAGATAGCATGAGGTCTAAATTCCTACCTTTTCTTCTGTACATGACCTCGTGGCTGTTGAATCAGGTGAGATTAGCATATTAAGCTAACTTGTTCATCTTATATGAATTCAGTTCGATCTTAAGAGAGAATAGAACGGGTCTTCGAGCATGTGCCGTGTCTCTCGCCGTACCCGAGTGGGTGTCGAGATGCTTCTTTGCTTCAGAGTGCCTCAGGCAGAATGAAAAGTTAGTAGTGGTGATGTTTCTGGCAGCCTGCCTACACACACTCAGCTTTACTGGCAGTGATGTCCTGTTCTTTTTATTTCTTTCTTTCTTTCTTTCTTTCTTTCTTTCTTTCTTTCTTTCTTTCTTTCTTTCTTTAAAACCCTGAAGCACATGTATACTTCTTGAACATGGCTCTGTACACTGCTCGTCGTTTGTGTGTTATAAGAATCAATTTATTGAGAAAAACTAGGTTTGATGCACTCTTATCCTCGCTAGTAGTTTGGGATGAAGTCCATTAAGCTTTTCAGTTTTATGTGTTTTTCATGTCTAGTCGTAGTAAGTCAAGGAGAGATAGACTGTCGTGAATATTTTCTGCAAAACGTGTTAGGAAATAATCCCACGTTATTTTTTGCAGAGCAAATTTAACATAAGCGCCGGATAAAAACCCATCTATCTTATGTAAATAAAGATACAAATGTCATTGTTCGGTGGTCAAGTGCTTAATATACTTTGCCTTGCACTTACAATCAGGTTCTTTGTGGTGGTGCACATACATCGTTCATGCATACAGATGTCGTACGGTCGCAAAAAAATAAAAAATCACGTCGATGCATTACCATATTCTCTTAAAGGTAGACCACCTTTCAGATTTTTCAGATTTAGGCCATAGAAAGAATTTTCCCGACACCCAGTTATTTTTGTTTAGTGGACCGAACCTACTGAATTCGAATCACAGACTTCCAATTTTATTATGATTATTTTAAATAGAACATCTCATCTCATTATCTCTAGCCGCTTTATCCTTCTACAGGGTCGCAGGCAAGCTGGAGCCTATCCCAGCTGACTACGGGCGAAAGGCGGGGTACACCCTGGACAAGTCGCCAGGTCATCACAGGGCTGACACATAGACACAGACAACCATTCACACTCACATTCACACCTACGGTCAATTTAGAGTCACCAGTTAACCTAACCTGCATGTCTTTGGACTGTGGGGGAAACCGGAGCACCCGGAGGAAACCCACACGGACACGGGGAGAACATGCAAACTCCGCACAGAAAGGCCCTCGCTGGCCACGGGGCTCGAACCCGGACCTTCTTGCTGTGAGGCGACAGCGCTAACCACTACACCACCGTGCCGCCCACTTAAATAGAACAATTAATGAATTTAGAGCCACGTGGCCCGAAATTCTCCGCTATTATTTCTTGCTTCATCATGACGCAAAACAAGATACTATGTCATGCATCACGTGATGGGCTTTCCCCGTTCGCGCAAGGCATTGTGGGATACAAATTGGAAAAGGGAAAGGAAAATGGAGGACGCAAATGAAGCGTGAAAGACCGACTACAGTAACGGAAAGCGAGAAGAAAAGACGAAGGAAACGCAGGACCAAACTAATAAATATCGGCGCTCAGCGAGCACCTCGGTGTGATCAGCTGTTCGTTTAGCAACAGAAGGATGGAACTGTCAGTGCACGGTCAAAGGTAAACCTGTAGATGGCAGTAATGTGACACTGTGGATGCCAGCTGCCGTAAAACCCAAAAGAAGAAGAAGGTGGTAAACCTGCGCATGCGCACACGGACTTCCTCTGTCTGCTTGACTGCACGAAGCGAGTGATTTCATGCACGTTATTTGCTCGGGAAGCCACTCAAATTAAATAACTTCCCAGCCACAGAATGGGCTGTTTTTTTGTTGTTGTTTTTAAGATATTACAGAAATAACCATATATCACAATGACCAAATTTCAGACGGAACTAAATTTCACCGGTCTTATGAAATCAAAAGGCCGTCTACTTTTAAGTATAGCTATAACAGTGCAAGAATAACAGTGTTGTTGTTTTGGGGTTTTTTTTGGTGGGTTGTTTGCACATTCTTTTCCTTCTTGACTTGTAGACAGCTGAGTGTTAGTGTGCTTATGCGATATGTATAACCACCAGATTAGGACCTGTACGTACACTACCGTTCAAAAGTTTGGGGTCACCCAGACAATTTTGTTTTCCATGAAAAGTCACACTTTTATTTCCCACCATAAGTTGTAAAATGAATAGAAAATATAGTCAAGACATTTTTCTGGCCATTTTGAGCATTTAATCGACCCCACAAATGTGATGCTCCAGAAACTCAATCTGCTCAAAGGAAGGTCAGTTTTATCAGGGCTGCCAACTTTTCAAAATTCCTTGGAGTGAGATTTTTTTTTTTGGGGGGGGGGGGGGGTCGACGGCAAAATTTTTCTGCACACCACACAGTAAGTGGGAATTTTGTATTCAGTTTGATATTCACTTGTCCCCCTGCATTCTGGTGTTTTATTTGTGAGTCTTCCAACTGGAGATGGACAATGAAGGGGGGGGGGGGGGGGGGTGTTGAGATTTTGGATTTAGTAGATGTTCCTGCATTCTGGTGGATTTTTGGAGTGGCCTGCTGTGCCATACCTACATTCTTACACACCCTGACTTGCCAGGCCTTCAGCTTGTGGCCAACAAAAGCACCAAGTTTTGGCTTAAAAGCCCCCACACTAGAAAACTACAGATGACTGCCAATGTTCCTGTAGCCCTATAGACCTGTATTTCAAATTTAAAGGCAAGTTCATGTTTGAAAATATTTCATCAGCTAAGCCTAAACACCTTCTGAATTGAAACTAAATGTTAAGTTTTTAATAACTGTTGCAAAAAATAAGATTGTCCCTCACTGACTATTCATTATGCATTTAAGGGCTTTCCCCACCACTGGGTTCAGCAGAAGATTGGCATGGGGAAAAATATCAACAGCAAAAGAACAAATAAAATGCTTAAACAGTAAGCAAAATGTGCATGTACTACAAGAAACATTAAAATGATTAAGTTTGAACAGTATTGAAACACAAAAAGCTGAACCTTGGCCATAGGTGGGAATGTGCACACAAAGTTGGGCTTAAACATTTTGGTCATACTTAAATAAGCTATATTAATATATTTCTTATTAATTTATTTCTTATCTATGTTTCTTATTAGTAATAGAGCATTCGTCAGGGCCTGTTATCTGACAAATATTCTCTACCTGTCTTGCCCTCTTTGAAACCCTGTCTCCTCAGTATATTGTTCTCTGTCTTTTTTTTTTAATTATTCACAACAAGTTCAAGTTCTTTGATATTACAGGTGACCATGCTTTATTTACTTTAACTGAGCAATTACATACATCATAAATAATTAAAAATAAATACCCTGTAAATAAACAATAGGTATGGTGGCTAATGGCTCTTCTTGCATTTGTAATATTATCTCTTACTTGCTTTATTTTACAACATTTCCAGTATGGCTTCAAATAAAGTCATAAAGTATGATAACATACAGTAAACAAACTAAAAATGCGCCTTAATAACCGTGTGCTAAGGAGGTGCTCTCACGTGCTGCTTGTTGGGGAAGATAGAGGCTGTGGCACGGCAGTAGGCCTATAATGATTTAGCATGCCTAGTACACAGCTCTCGATATGGCATTAAATATTCTCACAACACTTATAGGCTAAAACGATTAAGAAACTTTATAAGTTCATAATTACGCCAGTAATGCCACACATCGGCGTACATATGTACAAATCTGTCTGAGACACCCGTCTTCAACTCGGATACCTTCTTCTCCCTCCTCTTCCTCTAAATTGACGGTAGGCAATTATCCAACTTCCGGCGAGTGCAGCATCATTAGATGCGCCACCTACCATAGGGGAGTGTGTACTGAAGGGAACACCTCTCTGTCTGTTTAGCCGTGCATAAGGCGTAATTGATCAATCGCAAGTGGTTGGTGCGACGCAATAGGTAGCCTAGATCAGATAGATAAACTAGATTTTTTTCTAGCGTGAGAAATTGGAGGTATGGCGTGTGAGCGTGTGAAGACAGTCAAATGCGTGTGTCTCACGCTCATTGCATGAGAGTTGGCAGCCCAGGTTTTATAGCTTCTCTAAAGAGCTAAACTGTTTTCAGCTGTGCTAACATGATTGTACAAGGGTTTTCTAATCATCCATTAGCCTTCTGAGGCAATGAGCAAACACATTGTACCATTAGAACACTGGAGTGAGAGTTGCTGGAAATGGGCCTCTATACACCTATGGAGATATTGCACCAAAAACCAAACATTTGCAGCTAGAATAGTCATTTACCACATTAGCAATATATAGAGTGGATTTCTGATTAGTTTAAAGTGATCTTCATTGAAAAGAACAGTGCTTTTTCTTTCAAAAATAAGGACATTTCAAAGTGACCCCAAACTTTTGAACGGTAGTGTATGTTCAGTTACTGTTATGCCATGATTGGTAGTTAATTGTTATAATGTTAAAGTAACAGTATGAAACTGTGAACCTGGCTTACTGTAGAAGTAGGGCAAAGATGTTGTAGCCTGCTTGGTGTGTGCTGTAAACACTGAATCAAATTAGTTTAACTTAGCAAGATCAGATTCACTGAAACTGGTAGTTTCAAGTCCGAGTTTTAGGCAGTAATCAAAATTCAAGGTTTTACTAACTTGATAAGGTATAAAGCATGTGCAATTTGCATAGATTACCATACATGACCAAGATTGATGTTGATCCATGGCCTAATAATTAGAGAAGCATTAGACCTTTTGGGACCAAAAGGTTGCTGGTTCAATTCCTTGGACCAGCAGGAATGGCTGAAGTGCCCTTAAGCCAGGCATCTAACCCCAGGCTGCTCTGGGTATGTTGTACGTCACTCTTGATAAGAGCGTCTGCTAAATGCCTGTAACGTAACATGTCAGTATCATGTGATAAGACTCAGCAATGATGCATCACTTCTTCTATTACTGTGCTTCCTTATTCTATCACTATGAGATTGATCCGAACAGGATTACTATTAACAAGCGAAATCTACTGTATGTCCTGAGAAATAAAGTAAGCAGTGGACTTTACTTTTTACCCTTCCTAATGTATAAACCAACACTGGATTAAAATCACTTACTTATTGCAACAAAGACTCTGCTTGGCATCAATTGACACGAGTTTTCCAATCACCTCTGTTGGCCATGGCAATTTGGAGTTCGTCATATATGAGCCCAGTATCTTCAAGTAATTGGTCGATGTACGTTTTTGCGGGTCTACCTCTGGCACTACTCCCATGAGTTGGTTGCCATAAGAGCACATCAGCTACAAGTTCCTCTTTTCTGCTCCAACAATGGCCTGTGAATCTCAGTCTATATTTTTGGATGGTTTCTGAGAAAGTTCGAAATTCCCGGGTTGGTATAACTCGTTAGCCTTGGTTGGCAGTCGACCTATGGCTGAGTATCCCAAGCAAACTGCTTGAAGACATCGGGAGGCAGGATGTCGGATGGTTCTATGAAACATGCTCGATAGTGCAGCTTCTGGTTCATATTACCAGTGGCGAGGCGAATCAAGCTAGTACCACAATTTGATCTTGACAAGGCACAACAACTCTAAATTTAGAGTACTGCTCACGTTTGTATGGAGTCGTGACCGCAAGTGTAACTGTAGCGACTGAAAGCAAACAGTCAGTACGTTTACATGCACATCCAAATCGAGCTGCTGTTGGTAATCGAGCAAAGGGTCCCAGCAGGGGTGCCAGAGAAATCCAATCCTACATGCACACAAGGAAATCGAGCTATTGTGTGAGGTACATTGTGCACCCGAGCCACAGGTGGCGCTACACGCCCCATCGTGTTGGTACACTTCCGGTTGTCGTCATGAAGAAGAGCTATTCAAGAGTATAAACAAAGTTATCAGTTCTGTGTTCTCCATTGCACGTTTTTCTCCCGTCCATGAATTTTAATATATTCAACTCCTTAAGCTGAATGAGCATGAACTCTGTCTCCTCATTGCTCCAGAAGTGCACGTTTCTGCTCGCCATTTTCTCTTCTTCATTTGTTCCTCCTGACCTCTTCTGCTGCTCGCTACTACTGTTGTCATGCCGACCGAGGCTGTCGTGTTTCCCGCTTGTGGTCTCGTCACTCGTCACTTCCGGAAGGGGCAGTACTGAAGTAAGTAGCTCGACTACGTAGCTCGATAGGGTTTACATGCACTAAGTAGCTCGGCAGAAATCGCATAATCTAGGTCATGTAGCTCGATTACGAGAAATCAAGTTCGGTTCAGTTTCAGCCTAGCTAAGGTGTATCCATGGCATTTAGAACTTCGATTTCAGTCGAGCAACGGCAGAAATTCGATTTTCTCTATGTGCATGTAAACGCACTGTGACACAAGGATTAAAATCAATACAGATGTTATTAGTAAGTCCAATCAGGAGGTTTCCTTTTCACAAAAGATTGCAAGTGGATTTCTTTTATGATGATAGAACCACTACCTGAAGAATCCCTAAGAAGGTTTAATACCTTTCCAGATAAAACTAATCCAGTTTAAATAAGGATTTAAGAACTACATTAGGTAAAATTTTCAAGCTGTCGAAGTGAAGTAAGGGCACTTTTGTACTTTGCTTTGGTTGAACAATCCTGAGATCAGAAGGCCACACCAGTCCTAAAGGAGGACTTTATTGAGTAATGCTAGTGAAGTGGACTGTAAACAAAAGCTAAATTGGGTCCAGTTTGTGTGGTTGTGTTTTCTTACCACTACCCCAGCAGACTCATTATCAGGCTCGATGTCATGGATTGGGTGCAGATGCTGACTGTGAGTCACTTTAATAGATCAACTGCAGAGCGAATAGTCCTGGATCTCTTTGATGAAGTGGTTGAGTGAAAATTAAGCCAGTTGAGTTATAGCAATAAGAACCCCAAGTTACTGATTTGCAGATAGTAGTAGCACTTGTTTTAATGCCCACTCTTTCTTTATCACAGACAACTTTAACACAGAAACTTGTCGACATTGACTTATTCACTTGCATTACTCATTCATTCATCTTCTAGAGAGCTTTATCTTGGTCATAAATTAATGACTTAATTTATCTAGAAATGATAAATTAATACTTAATTTATCTAGAAGTTTTCTCTATTAATACTTAATTTATCTAGAAGTTTTCTCCATTTTCTATTCTCTGTTTATCTTGTAATGATGCTGCTGGAATTTTAATTTCTCTGAGGGAACCCTCCCAAAGGGATCAATAAAGTTCCATCCATCCATCCATCCATCCATCCATCCATCCATCCATCCATCCATCCATCCATCTATGGCTCCAATGATTTTAGTTCCTGTAATGGTCGAGTTTTTATCCTCATCCTGTCATTGGTTCACCATCTTTTGTTAGCCTCAATTAGTTTCATTTATTCCCTTTGTGGTTGCAAACCCTTGTTATGTTGTTGTTGCCTTAAAATTAGATCCATTTGTCACTTTGCTTTGCAAGGTGGATATGCGTTTGGTACAAGTTTGGTACTATTCCTGTAGACAATGATATGTAGTAGACTGCCCTGAATAAAAATGCCACAAAGCACTGCTGTCCTGCTTCTGATCCCCACACTGTAGTCATCTTTGAACCAAACTAAAGTGTTGAAAAGTTAATGCAAGTCACTCCAACAGATTTCTAATATCTGTGCATTGCACAGTCTGCCTGGATTTCTTCTGGGTTCTCTGGCTTGTTCAAACTTCCCAGAAACTTGATGGTAGCTGGATTAGTTATGCTAAATTGTCCCTAGGTGTGAATGAGTATGCGAATGTGTATGTGTATAATGCGCTGTAATGGACTGGCATCCCATCCACGGCATTTTCCTAGAGAGGTATCTGAGTTTATATTACAGCCCCAATTCCAAAAAAAGTTGGGATGCTGTGTAAACTGTAAATAAACCACTTTCTGCACATATTAAAACTGCATGGCTCTGTAGTAAAATAGTCTGGGTGCTAAACTGGCCTGCCTGCAATCCAGACCTGTCTCCAATTTAAAATATTTGGTGCATTATGAAGCGCAAAATATGACAGAGGAGACCCTGAACTGTTGAGCAACTGAAATTGTATATCAGGCGAGAATGGGACAACATTTCTCTTTCAAAACTACAGCAATTGGTCTCTTCAGTTCCCAAACATTTACAGAGTGTTGCTAAAAGCAGAGGTGATGCAACACAGTGGTAAACTTTCCCAACTTTTATGAAACGTGTTGCTGACATCAAATTCACAATGAGCATCCATCCATCCATCATCTGTAGCCGCTTATCCTGTTCTACAGGGTCGCAGGCAAGCCGGAGCCTATCCCAGCTGACTACGGGCGAGAGGCGGGGTACACCCTGGACAAGTCGCCAGGTCATCACAGGGCTGACACATAGAGACAAACAACCATTCACACTCACATTCACATCTACGGTCAATTTAGAGCCACCAATTAACCTAACCTGCATGTCTTTGGACTGTGGGGGAAACCGGAGCACCCGGAGGAAACCCATACAGACACGGGGAGAACATGCAAACTCCACACAGAAAGGCCCTCGCCGGCCGCTGGGCTCAAATCCAGGACCTTCTTGCTGTGAGGCGACAGCGCTAACCACTACACCACCGTGCCACCCAAAATGAGCATATATTTTTCAAAAAAAACAATAACATTTCTCAGTTTTAGCATTTGACATGTTGTCTTTGTACTATTTTCAATGAAATATTGGATTTCCATGATTTGCAAATCATCACATTCTGTTTTTATTTGTTTTACACAGCGTCCCAACTTTTTTTTAGAATCGGGGTTGTATGTTACTAATGTACCCCACGATATAGTACATAGACCATCATTGTAGGCACAATCCACTTGTTTAAACAGAGATTATGTGCGAGGGTTTTTTTATTTTAGGTTCAGCACCATGGACAGGGCATAAGTAGCTGACGTTGGGAACCAACAATGTACTTGATAGTCATTAAGCCACATGGAAACTGCTGAAGTCATTGAGTCTGTGTGTCATTTTTTTTTTTTTAATGTGCATTCCAACAGATTTCTCACAGTTGCACTGATGTGGTAATAAAGTGTTGAATTTGAGCACAACTTCTCTCCCTGGTGCCTCGAATGCATTGGCATGGTGAGAGATTGGCAGGCTCCAGTGTATTAGAGAAAATAGCAGCAGTTTGTCTGTTGTCTATTACCCTGCCCGCCTCTGTACTTAGCTGCATTTGAGGTGATGGCACACAGCCAATGGAAGTATTCTCTGTATATAATCTAGATATGTGCCCCTATATCCAGAGAGGTGTATCACTGTGCTATTAATAGCTCTATCCATGCACGAGACTAAGGGTGTTTTCACACCTATTAGATAGTTTGCTAAAAAGTTGATACGTTTGGTTTGTATGTAGACTGTTTAATAAAAAGCAAAAAAAAAAAGTTTCATTTATTAGTCAGAACTATGGTGATGGAAATGGGTAAACGATCCTTTGCTAAGTATGCACAGAAATACCCGAGTACATCGAGCGTGATTATAGATAACTATCAATCATTTTGTTCAACGTTCATGACATCGACAGAAATGCTGCCTACACCCCAAAATACACGGCATGTCTGGCTCACTTCCTGCACTTGGGACAGGGTGTGAATCACTTTCTCACTGCAGTCAAATCATGCTAGAGATCGCATGGACGAAACCAAGACAACCTCGCTCAGGATGGTTTTTTATTAGTTCGTTTTTGAAGTCCAGAAATTGAAATGGCTGCTTTTGGCTTGTTTGCAGTTTGGTTTGGTGTCATTTCATACTGCGCTGAATTAACCCTTTGATGCCAGACCATTTAAACATCGTTACTCCAGAAATGACAATATAATGGTTGCTATAACAAAATAAAAATACCTTGAAAACAACAACAAAAAAAGGCTAACAGTACTTATTATTCTATCCACATTCACTGGATATGAGAAATTGCACACTCTGATTGGCGACTCTGCTACTAGGATATCAGCTCATATACCGTGAGTAGAGAAAAACAAAATGGCAGTGCGTGTTGCTGAACCAACCGAGGACGAAATAAAAACTCTACTCGAAAACAAAACCCCAAAAGTTATGAAGTTTTTTAAAGAAACAGAAATAGCTAAAATAATATAATTTTTTTCCCCCATATCGCCTGTTCCACACTCCAGCCCAGTCGGCGGCAGTAATGCACCTTTAAAGGGGAACAGAGTGCAATATATAGAGTAAATATAACAATAAAACACACATTAACGAACCTTATTCAAGACTTACAAAAGTTTTTTGTTCTAAGGTCGGAAAGTTATAGTGTTTTGAAAGTAGCTCGAGCAAACTATTTCCGCAGTTTGAACAGCCCGCCATGATATTAATTTTATCCAATCAGAATGCACGTTCATTTTCTCTGCGTAACACTCGTGACGTATGTATGTGCCCAGTTGTGTTGGCTCATTGAGGTTGGGAATAGCACGTGTGAAATACCTGTTTCTGCCTCTTGCGACGATTTCGCAAGTCCACGGGTGGCGCCTATCTCATTGCAGCAAATAAATTCTGCTGGACTCGTGAGCAACTCCACGTTACATTTTCCGCACGAGCACCACGCCGTGCCACCTGCACGCAGACGCTCTGCCCCACGCTCGCCATGCCCATGGTCAGCATCAGTCTCATCCTCGCCGTCATCCGAGCTTTCTTCTCTTATTTCATCACCGGAGTCGAGAGTACCTCTCCTAGCTATTTTAAGTTCGTTTCTTAAGACAAGGATTTTTTAAGATGTTACCTTGTTGACAGTTTCGGCGAGAATCTTCCGCCTTCTTCAAAACAGTCACCAGATGTGTCCTGGGGGAGCGACCTGACAGCAGGAGGCGTGAACTACCTGTCAAATTGGGCGGGACGTTCACGCCTCCGTAGCGTAACATCAGCTGATAAGGCACGTCACCACTCGACATCTGGTGACTGTTTTGAAGAAGGCGGAAGATTCTCGCCGAAACTGTCAACAAGGTAACATCTTAAAAAATCCTTGTCTTAAGAAACGAACTTAAAATAGCTTTAATAGTTAGACATAATGAACTTCCACTACATAGTACCTCTCCTAGGTTCAAACTTGTACCCTTCTAAGCCATAGCCTGCTTGCGGTGTGTCTTGCGGGATCTCTTCATATGATTCGACAGAGCTGTCGCTTTCACTTGATGCGCCCGACGCCATGATTACACGCTTATCTCCTCTATTTCGGAGAGTTCCGCTAGTGCAGTGGGTAGCGCTGACGTCACGGTCTTTTAAAAATGGCGACTCTTGTGCGGTTTAGCGTATAAAGTATTATATTTACAATTACCAAGATATTTCGTTGTTTTCTAGTATATAAATTTGATAGAATACTTAAGAATACGTTACTTTGTCACATCAGCAACTGTATATATTATATTCGGTACCCCTTTAAGTTGGTTTGCCAACCGCAAAAAAAAAACCTGAAAAAGAAGAAAATCCCAAAAAATACAAAAAAAGCAACAAAATATAGAATAAAAGTATTTGACGGTAAGAACATATCTTTTAAAATTTTCAAGAATTATTATTATCGCATTTTTCACAAATTGCTCCTGTCATTTCACCGGTTTGTTTATATTCTAAGCGGAAATGATTTTGTCGGGCATTTTTTATAACGTTTTTATTTATCACATTTGCAAAAAATAAAAATGCTTCATTTCTCAAAATCCAGTGAATGTGGATAGAATAAAATAATTATTCCACTCATCGTACATGGCTTATAGCCAACAATGTGCTACGCGCCTCGTCGGCCATCAGCTCATGTACGACTTGATTTCTTGGAATAACTGTTAATTGTACCATAGCCAATCAGATTCTGGTAAGAATAAATCATTTCTTTTGATTGGTTGCCTCTTACTGCCTTGTATTTGTAAGTAACACAACGACCTCAGTCAGATTCAAAATGGCGTCTTTGAATGAGCGAACACGTCCACGATTTACAGCAAAAGAAGTGGCGGAAATGCTTATGATTGATGGTTGTAGTGACAAAAGTAGCATGGATAGTGAAACTGGAGGTCTTTCAAGTTGAGTAGAATTCGATTTGGACCAAGGTACTATTAATAAATAAATATCTATAAATACCACCAAACACAGTTCAGTTGTTTAGCTTTAAAACGGTATGATGGGTATCCTGAAGTCCAACCTCAAGCTATTTTTGTTTGAATAGGCATCAGTGGAAATTGGGGAATTTTGGGCAGGCACCAAATGGTTCAACGAACCAAAGATAGTTGGTTGATGCTTGTGTCGGGCAGAAGACATAAAATCCTCATAAAATTATTTCATTCATTGGTCAGTGATGGAAAAAGGTAAAAAAAAAAAAGTGTGTATTGAAACCACAAGAATCACCCAGGCATGGAGAACATGGACCTGGTGTGAAATAAACGATTGGATTATCATATAAGAAACTATTGTAAAACATTTTGTGTATTACACCTCACCTTTATTTTCTCTTTTTGTTAGTTAGTGTAAATATACCCTTATACAGCTCTGTCCTTCTGGCTCACTTTTTTTTTTTTTTTGTAATTTAGCAGCTTGTGTCTTCAAAAGCATGCTGTCTGTAACTAAATATTTGACATGTTTGGTTCACTAACTGCAGTTGGTTGTTGGGTCTTTGTGGGTGACTGGTTGGGTGTTTGGTGTTTTCATTTTCAACCATCTTCCAAGCATGTTGCAGGTGACAGTTAGAGAGGAGAACCTTTTCCAAACTGATATCTGGCAGTCTTTGGATTTGAACACACAACCTTTCAGTCGGTAGCACCTCAATCACTGGCTTATGTCATATTAAAGCCGAATGGTATAATGGCTGAAGGGAAAAATTGCAAACGTGCAATTGAAAGAAGTGATACGCAGCGATCCCCCTTGGTTCTGAAAAATATTCGCAACTCTTTTCCTTGAAAAATCAAGTCAAAGAGGTATTCTTCACTTTTTCTTGTTCTTTTTTCTTCACTTAGTCTCTATTTTTCTTCATTCGCGACTTATCAAAGTGGACTTAATACAGGTTTATACCAACCAAACTGGCACAATTCAAATATTTGTACAGGCCTCTCCATTACATATAAAATTTGGGCTCCAGTCAGATTCTAATAAGAAAGACTTGATTTTGGGCACCCTGTGCACCATCAAACTAAAATAAACGTCTTTAGTTTGAGCTCACTGAAGGTTATTTTATCAGGGAATTATTCAAAAGAGGTATGAGGACTCCCTTTAGCCTTTACTTCAACACAAAACTTGATTTACAATTGAACAGGGTTGAGGAGAGTCTTGGAACAACCAACAGTGAAGGAATCAGAGTTTCCTGTCGATTTACAAATCGAACACAGAATGACATGGTGGTTTTCATCATACATTCACCACGGGGACTCAACAAGCCACGCCACGCCCCCCGGAAACATAGCTCCCTTCAGTCGCTTGTCAGCTAACAGAACTTTCACTTTGCCGTTTTTTTTTTTTTTTTTTTTAACCGGCCCCTGTATTACCGACACTGCCCAATGTGCTCGGGGCTCTGAGTGTGCCTCCACCATGGCTGTTTCGGCCCTTAAATCATCTTCAGTGCTTGAAGAAGCCCCGCCCAAAAAACTTCCTCAGCTTAGACTGCACCATTGTTCGGTTCACGCAGAGATAATTACACCACCACACCAGTCCGATTTAAGACGCACTGCGATTGGTCAAAAGCTTGGCGCTTATTTGGTCATTATGTGTGGTCAGTTTTTATTGGTCACAAGCATGTTGGCTTCCCACCGTCTCTTCACTGGGGTTGGATTTCAGCAAACGGAGGGATTTGAGGATGAATTTCGATAAAAGATGACTTATGATAATGATAAACATGATAAATACATTAGTCACTGTGACGACTGCTAGTACTTTTCTCTTCATCGCTGATAGATTATGTTCGTCAATGGCGAGTGTGATGAACGCCAGCAGGAACCCTGGGTAAGCGTTTGTGTATGGCCATTAATTGCTCGTCCTTGGTACAGAGTTTAAAGGAAAGCCTTTTGATTATGTAATGTACCACCTTTTCAGTGTCTGCTCATGCTCTGTTTGGCCAAGGCAACGTGATGTATTTTCTGTGGGCCGTGTTTGTAAGTTTAAGAGCCTGTCACGCAGCAGTAAAGGTCATCGCACTCCATGTACGACCAGATGTCACCCATCAGGACAGGAACCAACATGTGAGCACAACAAAAGCGTGGGCCTTGGCTCTGTGATTAGTCGAGCTTAATGGACATCACACGGCCTAGCGATTTACATATATTTTCTACTTTTCTCCCTGTCTCGTTTTTTTTTTCCAGTGAAGGTTGTTTGCAGCCGAAGCACTCCGACAATAAAAGCTGAAGGACAAAGTCTGCTTCACATTCCGGTCCTTTTCTCAGCGTGTATGACATGCATGATATGGACACGCATCCAAATCGGTCCTCAGATTCACCCTTCAGTCAGTTGAGCTTTCACAGTTGGCTTTGACAGTTCTTCACGTTGTAGAGGAGCCAATTCAAACTGATGTGACTTATTTAACATTTGAAATGGTGTAATGCCCTCCAGCTGTGGTTCCTTTAAAAGTGTTGAACATGATTCCACGAAATCGAGTCGTATATGAGCTGACGAGGCGCGTACTGTAGCACCGTGTCGGCTATAAGCCATGTACGCCAAGATTGAGTGGAATAACTTTTATTCTATCCACAGTCACTGGATTTTGAGAAACAGAGCATTTTTATTTTTGTTTTTTGCAAATTCGATAAATAAAAACTTTATACAAAACGTCCGACAAAATCATTTCCGCTTAGAATGTAAACAAACCGGCGAAACAACAGGAGCAATTTGTGAAAAATGCGATAATAATAATAATTCTTGAAAAATAAAAAAGATACGTCCTTACCATCAAATACTTTCATTCTATAATTTGTTGCTTTTTAGTTTTGGGGGTTTTGTTTTTGAGTAGAGTTTTTATTTCATCTTCGAATGGTTCAGCAACACGCTCCACCATTTTGTTTTTCTTCTCCTTTTTTAAGGCCCCCGTCACACTTATTCAGAATTAGCAGGAATCAAGCAGAACCAGCCGGAATGAAAAATTTTTCAAAATTCGTGCCGCATTCGGGCGGGAATTTCAAACTGACCAACATTCTTACAGCTTCGTACGAATGCCGTTCGAATACTTAGAATGCGCTTCAAACCCACCTCGAATGATTCTTGCACATTCCGGGTGTATTAGCTTTCGAATGCGGTTCAAATGTAGTTGGAACACAGTAGGAATACCTAGAATGGTGTTAGAATGCAGTAAGAATATTAAGAATGCACTTCAAATGCCGTACGAGTGCAGTTCGTTTGCTGCCCGAATACCACCCGAAGTCTGGTCGGAAGGTGCCTCGAATGCTGTACGAATTCACCTCAAATGCAGTCAGAGCGCTGCCGGAATAGCGGCTAAATATGTTTCGAACGTCTAAGAATTCAAAGAGAATGCAGCTTGAATACTTAGAATGTACTTTGAATATCCCGGAATATACGAAGAATTTTCATTCCGACGGCATTCCGGCTCATTCGAGGCACATTCGGGACATTCTGGCAGGACTTGAAGTGGCTTGCCATTTCGATTTTTCCCTCGAACGCGATCAGAATGTTTCGAATGCTGTTGAAATGCCGTAAGAATATTTAGAATGCAGTTAGAATACACTTCGAATGCCGTTCGATATTTCTCCTCTTCGAATGCACCTCGAATGTTTTGAGCATGAGCAAAATATTCGAGCCAACCACAAGAATGGGCCCGAATTTTTGGAATGCACTCAGAATGCAGTCGGAATTTTTAGAATGCACTTCGAATATCCCGGAATATACGAAGAATTTTCATTCCGACGGCATTCCGGCTCATTCCGCCTCGAGTGTGACTACTCTATTAGGGTTTTTTGGTGGTTGGCAAACCAACTTAAAGGTACATTACCGCCCCCAACTGGGCTGGAGTGTGGAACAGGAGATATTGGGGGGGACCTGTATTCTTTTAGCTATTTCTGTTTCTTTTAAATACTTGATAACAAAGCGATATATTTGACTTGATGCGCTCCCCTATTTTGTTTTTCTCTACTCATGGTATATGAGCTGATATCCTAGTAGTAGAGTAGCCAATCAAAGCGTGCAATTGCTCATATCCAGTGAATGTGGATAGAATAAACAGATATATTTAACAGTTAGTCCACGAAATCGAGTCGTACATGAGCTGATAGCCGATGAGATTGAGTGGAATAACTGTTTTATTCTAACCATATTCACTGGATTTTGAGAAACAGAGCATTTTTATTTTTATTTTTTGCAAATTCGATAAATAAAAACTTTATACAAAACGTCCGACAAAATCATTTCTGCTTAGAATGTAAACAAACCGGTGAAATGACAGGAGCAATTTGTGAAAAATGCGATAATAATGCTATAATTCAATCAGAAGTATCCATCGAATACTTTTATTCCATATTTTGTTGCTTTTTTTGTATTTTGGGGGGGTTTGTTTTTGAGTCGAGCTTTTATTTTGTCCTCGGTTGGTTCAGTAACACCGTCCGCCATTTTCTTCTTCTTCTTTAGGGTTTTTGGCAGTTTGGCTCCACCAACTGGGCTGGAGTGTGGAACAGGAGATATGGGGGGGGGGAATCTTATATTCTTTTACTTATTTCTGTTTCTTTTAAATACTTGCTAACAAGGTGATATATCTGACTTGATGCACACCGCCATTTTGTTTTTCTCTACTCACGGTATATCAGCTGATATCCTAGTCGTAGAATAGCCAAGTAACCCTTTATATTACAAAAGCCTTGAGTGAGAGAACTGTTGCTCACTCTGCCTTCCAGCAGTTCTCCTTGCACAAACTGGGTCTTGGATGGTTTATTCAGACGAGCAAAGCCATCATATACAGGTCAGGGTCAGGACGAAGGGTTTAGTCACCCATAGAGCGCCCACCACTTTCACACGCGCTGCTGGAGCCTTGAATGTGACCTTTCGATCTGTTCTTAAATCCCCCCACCGCTTTCACAAGGCTGTAAACGTCAACATGTTCTCATTGGCCGTAGAGAAGGATCACACAGGGTATTGCACTGCCAACACAGCTGTGGAAGGTCACAGTGTTAGCGGAAGTTAAAACTCAGATGGTTTGGCTTACGCACAAAGAGTATAATATGTATGTAATATGTGCGTAAAAAAAGGTCTTATAAAAAAAGGCATGTGTTCTGGACAAAATATGTGTTTAATATTATGTAAGTTTGAGTCATTATTTCTGCTCAGTATAAATTCTGGTTTATTATGGCTCAGATCCAAGTTTTGTCTGTTTCGTCTGGTCTGGTGTTTGACAGGCTCCATGTAACACCCTGTTGTTGGGAGATTGCAGGTTAAAATCCCAAAGATGTCACAGTGAGAGAACATAATTATCCTGCTCTGTTGGTGGGAAGGATGGCATTTCCCTCCCCCCAGTCGGTACGAGCAATGGTAGCTAATTGCGGATGTCTATTAGCTTATGTATACAAAATAGCACACATAGTGCTCTCTTCCTACGCCAAGACACGAGCAGCATTTGAATAAGAAGCACTGCTTAGCTGCATTTCTGTCCAGTGAAGCACTTTTAGCGTCCATCCTCCCAGATCGGTAGCTGTTGTGCATTAGCTGAGGAAGCGAACTCAGCTAATGGGTGTTTTAAATTAGCATATTTATTTATTTATTTATTTATTTTTAAAAAAGGAAAAGCGTAGTCTCTCGTGTGTTATTTGGTCTAATGATGTTTTTGATAGGGATAATGCATGATGAAAAAGTGAAGAATCTGGTTTTCTTCTGAACATTTTTTTTTTTTTTTTGCCTGTGGTCTTGTAAATCGTTTGTAGAAACATTTCGGAAGCAGTTTGTTCCGTCTCGCAACTTTCAGACATTTTATGATTTTGTCTCA